>NW_026652299.1:32397948-32625306 GCF_009828535.3 Hylobates moloch
CATCTTGAATTGTACTCCCGTAATTCCCGTATGTTGCGCAAGGGACTTGATGGGAGATAATTGAATCATGGGGGTGGTTCCCCCGCACTGTTCTCATGGGAGTGAATAAGTCTCATGAGATCTGATGGTTTCATCAGGGGTTTCTGCTTTTGCATCTTCCTCATTCTCTCTTTGCCTGCTGCCATCCATGTAAAGCAGGACTTGCTCCTCCTTGCCTTCTGCCATGATTCTGAGGCTTCCCCAGCCAAGTGGAACTGTAAGTCCAATTAAACCTCTGTCTTTTGTAAATTGCCCAGTCTCGGGTATGTCTCTATCAGCAGCATGAAAACGGGCTAATACAGATGGTGTTTTGTTTCCCAGGCTGGCCTCAAACTCCTGGACTCAAGGAATCCTCCCATCTCAGCCTCCTAAGTCACTGGGACAACAGACATGCACCATGGGGCCCAGCTTGTTTTGTGTGTACTTTGAAGATATAATATTGTGTTCAAATTTTTTGGATTATTTGTCATCTTGAACAACCGGCCCTTTTATCATTTAAGATACCCCTCCTTATCTTTGGTAACATTTCTTATTATTAACCTATTTTGAGATTAATAAAACCGCACCAGATTTCTTGTGCTTACTGTTTATGTGGTATGTATTTTCCATCCTTTTACTTTTAGCAGTAGTTCTATTATATTTAAAGTATGTCTAAAAAAATAGTATGCAGTTAATTCCTATTTCAACAGTCTGTCTTTCATCATAGTACTTTGGTGGTTTTAAAATATGTCCACAGGCATGATGTCCACAAAATGACTGACTAGGAGACTCCAAGCTCTCATTCCTCCACAGAAACACACACACAAACTGTGTAAGCCAACTTTGCATGAGCTCTGGAGAATAATCAAAGGTTACAGCTCCTAAGAAAACATCTAATCAAAAAAAGCCATCTGAAAATTGGTAGGAAAGTTTTGTGGTGGTTTTTACTCATCCTTTCCCCATCCTCTTCCAGTGTGGCAGCAGCCTTGGTCTTGGGTGTCAGGATCCCAGTCTCCACTCCTTTCCCTCAAACCAGAAGGAATAGAGCAGACCCTATTTGCAAATTACTATGTACATCTGTTATAAGGGGGTAGGGAATACCTAGAGGACTGATGTAGGGTGCTCATCTCTGTATGGCATAACTGAGAATGCAGGAAGAAAGAGCAGTGGGCACTTTTCCCCTAGTAGTTTGTAAAGCTACAGGGGAACTACAAGTCAACAGATGTTTTGGGCAAGAGATTACAAGTGGAGACATACAACAGACCATCTAAGTCCCAGAGGAGAAGCTGGGGTGAGACTTTTTGGGAAATTAGGACATGCAAAAGCAGCCATATATACGGAAAAATTTAGTAGTCCACATATGGTCAAACAAGGTGCATGCTCAGAAAAGACCTGAGATGGGCCGGGCGCGGTGGCTCACGCTTGTAATCCCAGCACTTTGGGAGGCCTAGGCGGGCGGATCACGAGGTCAGGAGATCGAGACCACAGTGAAACCCCGTCTCTACTAAAAATACAAAAAATTAGCCGGGCGTGGTGGCGGGCGCCTGTAGTCCCAGCTACTCGGAGAGGCTGAGGCAGGAGAATGGAGTGAACTCGGGAGGCGGAGCTTGCAGTGAGCCGAGATCGCGCCACTGCACTCCAGCCTGGGTGACAGAGCGAGACTCCGTCTCAAAAAAAAAAAAGAAAAGACCTGAGATGATAAGTTTTCACCGCAGGCTGACTCCTAGACTCAGAGCAAGCCTATCTAAGCGGCAAAGGAGTGTCCCAGCACAAAGCCCATCTGCAAAGACTAGAAGAGGGGGTTTTTTCACTCTTTGAGCCTTCTACTGGGGAGAGGGCTATTGTTTGGTTGTTTTAGCTCCATGCATTCAAAAAACTCTCTGAAAACATTAGCTAAACCAAGCTAACATAGCAGAGTGATCACATGTGACAAGGGCTTTGCAAAAATAGTTTGAAAAATTCTGAAAAGAAACTACTACAGCCTTTGAAAATTAGAATAAACAAGAGCAAATGTTGGGAAAAGAAGAAAATCTGTTTTTCAGAGTTACCACATTATAACAATCAAATACCCGATATTTAATAAAAAGTCACAATGCATAGAAGAAAGAAAAACAAGAAAATATGGCTTGTTCAAAGAAACAAAATAAATAACAGAAACCATTCTTGAAGAAGCCCAGACATCAGAATTAGTATACAAAGACTTTAAAACAACTATATTATGTACGCTCAAAGAGACAAACAAAACCACAAAGAACTAAAAGGAATCAGGAAAACAATATATGAACAAATGAGAATATAAATAAAGACATAAAAGTTATGAAAAGGGGAGTGGCTGGCAAGATGGCCAAATAGAAACAGCTGTGGTCTGCGGCCCCCAGTGAGATCAACGCAGAAGGCGGATGATTTCTGCATTTCCAATGGAGGTACTCAGCTCATCTCATTGGGTCAAGTTAGACAGTAGGTGCAGCCCACGGATGGTGAGCTGAAGCAGGGTGGGGCTTCGACTCACCTGGTAAGCTTAAGGGGTTGGGGAACTCCCTCCCCTAGCCAAGGGAAGCGTGAGGGACAGTGCCATGAGGAACAGTGCACTCCAGCCCAGATACTACGCTTTTCCCACAGTCTTCACGACCCACAGACCAGGAGATTCCACTGGGTGCCCATACCACCAGGGCCCTGGGTTTCAAGCACAAAACTGGGCAGCTGTTTGGGCAGACACTGAGCTAGCTGCAGTTTTTTTGTTTGTTTTGTTCATACCCCAGTGATGCCTGGAATGCCAGCGAGAAAGAACCGCTCACTCCCCTGAAAAGGGGGCTGAAGCCAGGGAGCCAAGTGGTTTAGCTCAGTGGATCCCATCCCCACAGAGCCCAGCAAGCTAAGATCCACTGGCTTCAAATTCTTGCTGCCAGCACAGCAGTCTGAAGTCGACCTGGGATGCTAGAGGTTGTGGGGGGAGGGGCATCCACCATTACTGAGGCTTGAGTGGGTGGTTTTCCCCTCACAGTGTAAACAAAGCCCCCAGGAAGTTTAAACTGGGTAGAGCCCACCACAGCGCTGCAAAGCCTCTGTAACCAGATTGCCTCTCTAGATTCCTCCTCTCGGGGCAGGACATCTCCGAAAGAAAGGCTGCAGGCCCATTCAGGGGCTTATAGATAAAACTCCCATCTCCCTGGGACAGAGCACCTCAGGGAAGTGTACAGGTACTTGTACATTAATGTTCATAGCAGCATTATTCACAATAGCTACAAAGCAGAAAGAACCAAGTGTCCAGTGATGAATGAATGAATGAAAATATGATGTATACATATAAAGGAATATTCTTCAGCCTTAAAAAGTGCAATCTAATATATTCTGTAACATGGCTAAGCCTTGAAAATATTGTTTGCCAGATGCAAAACGGCAAATGGTGTATGACGTGCCTAGAATAGGCAAATTCATAGAGACAGAAAGTAGAACAAAGGCTACCAGAGGATTGGTGAAGCGAAGAATGGGGAATTACTGTTTAATGGGTACAGAGCTTCTGTTTGGAACGACGAAAAAGTTCTGGAAATGGATAGTGGTGATGGCTACACATTGTGAATGTACTAATGCCACTGAATTGTATGTTTAAAAAGTGTTAAAATGGTAAATCTTTTGTGTATTTCACAATTTAAAAATCACCAAAAAGTCTTCACTTCTTTTAGCATTTTTTTTATACTTCAAGTTCCGGGATACGTGTGCAGAATGTTCAGGTTTGTTACATAGGTATACGTGTGCCTTGGTGGTTTGCTGTACCTATTGACCCGTCCTCTAAGTTCCTTCCCTTGCCTCCCACCCCCAACAGGCCCTGATGTGTGTCATTCCCCTCCCTGTGTCCATGTGTTCCCATTGTTCAGTTCCCACTTATGAGTGAGAACATGTGATGTTTGGTTTTCTGTTCCTGTTCTAGTTTGCTGAGGATGATGGCTTCCAGCTTCATCCATGTCCCTGTAAAGGACATGATCTCAGTCCTTTTTATGGGTGCATAATATTCCATGGTGTATATTTACCACATTTTCTTTATCTAGTCTATCATTGATGGACATTTGGTTCCAACTCTTTGCTATTGTGAATTGTGTTGCAATAAACATACGTATGCAGTGTCTTTATAGTAGAATGATTTCTATTCCTTTGGATATATACCAAGTAATGAGACTGCTGGGTCAAATGGTATTCCTGATTCTAGATCCTTGAGGAATCGCCACACTGTCTTCCACATGGTTGAACTAATTTACATTCCCACCAACGGTGCAAAAGCGTTTCGGTTTCTCCATAGCCTCGCCAGCATCTATTGTTTCTTAACTTTAATAATTGCCGTTCTGATTGGTGTGAGATGGTATCTTGTTGTGGTTTTGATTTGCATTTCTCTAATGATTAGTGATGTCGAGCATTTTTTCAACGTTTGTTGGCCACATAAATGTCTTCTATTTAGAAGTATCTGTTCATATCCTTTTCTCACTTTTTAATGGGATTGTTTTTTCTTGTAAATTTGCTTAAGTTCCTTGTAAATTCTGGATATTAGACCTTTGTCAGATGGGTAGATTGCAAAAATTTTCTCCCATTCTGTAGGTTGCCTTTTCACTCTGATGATGGTTTCTTTGCTGTGCAGAGGCTCTTTCATTTAATTAGATCCCATTTGTCAATTTTGGCTTTTGTTGCAATTGTTTTTGGTGATTTCATCATGAAGTCTTTGCCCATGCCTACATCCTGAATGGTATTGCCCAGGTTTTCTTCTAGGGTTTTTATGGTTTGGGGTTTTACATTTAAGTCTTTAATCCATCTTGAGTTAATTTTTGTATAATATGTAAGGAATGGGTCCAGTTTCCATTTTCTGCATATGGATAGCAGAAAATTTAATGTACTTTTCCCAGCACCATTTGTTGAATAGGAGATCCTTTCCCCCGTTGCTTGTTTTTGTCAGGTTTGTCGAAGATCAGATGGTTGTAAATGTGTGGTGTTATTTCTGAGGTCTCTTCTGTTCCATTGGTCTATATGCCTGTTTTGGTACCACTACCATGCTGTTTTGTTTACTGTAGCATTGTAGTATAATTTGAAGTCAGGTAGCATGATGCCTCCAGCTTTGTTCTTTTTGCTTAGGATTGTCTGGGCTTTAAGGGGTCTTCTTTGATTCCATGTGAAATGTAAAGTAGTTTTTCTAATGCTGTAAAGAATTTCAATAGTAGTGTGATGGGAATAGCATTGAATGTATAAATTACTTTGAGCAGTATGGCCATTTTCACGATACTGATTCTTCCTATCCATGAGGATGGAATTTTTTTTCCATTGTTTGTGTCCTCTCTTGTTTTCTTGAGCAGTGATTTGTAGTTCTCTTTGAAGAGGTCCTTCACTTCTATTGTTAGCTGTATTTCTAGGTATTTTATTCTCTTTGTGGCAATTGTGAATGGGAGTTTATTCATGATTTGGCTCTCTGCTTGCTATTTTTGGTGTATAGGAATGCTTGTGATTTTTGCACATTGATTCTGTATCTTGAAACTTTGCTGAAGTTGCTTATCAGCTTAAGGAGATTTTGGGCTGAGATGATGGGGTTTTCTAAATATACAATCATGTCACCTGCAAACAGAGACAATTTGGCTTCCTCTCTTCCAATATGAATACCCTTTATTTCTTTCTGTTGCCTGATTGCCCTGGCCAGAACTTCCAATACTATGTTGAATAGGAGTAGTGAGAGAGGGCATTCTTGTCTTGTACCAGTTTTCAAAGGGAATGCTTCCAGCCTTTGCCCATTCAATATGATATTGGCTGTGGGTTTGTTATAAATAGCTCTTAATATTTTGAGATATGTACCATCAACACTTAGCTTATTGAGAGTTTTTAACATGAAGGGAAGTTGAATTTTATCAAAGGCCTTTTCTGCATTTATTGAAATAATCATGTGGGTTTTCTCTCTGGTTCTGTTTATGTGATGGATTACGTTTATTGATTTGTGTATGTTGAACCAG
Organism: Hylobates moloch; assembly: GCF_009828535.3. Classification (NCBI taxonomy): domain Eukaryota; kingdom Metazoa; phylum Chordata; class Mammalia; order Primates; family Hylobatidae; genus Hylobates; species Hylobates moloch. The sequence continues at coordinate 32,403,942 of NW_026652299.1, forward strand.
ACTTGCATCCCAGGGATGAAGCCAACTTGATCATGGCAGATAAGATTTTCATGTGCTGCTGGATTCGGTTTGCCAGTATTTTACTGAGGATTTTCACATCGATGTTCACCAGGGATACTGGCCTGAAGTTTTATTTTTTGGTTGTGTCTCTGCCAGGTTTTGGTATCAAGATGATTCTGGCTTCATAAAATGAGTTAGAGATGAATCCCTCCTTTTCAATTGTTTGGAATAGTTTCAGAAGGAATGGTACCAGCTCCTCTTCATACCTCTGGTAGAATTTGGCTGTGAATCCATCTGGTCCTGGGCTTTCTATTGGTTGTTAGGCTATTAATTTACTGCCTCAATCTCAGAACTTGTTATTGGTCTGTTCAGGGATTCGACTTCTTCCTGGTTTAGTGTTGGGAGAGTATATGTGTCCAGGAATGTATCCATTTCTTCTAGATTTTCTAGTTCATCTGCGTAGAGGTGTTTATAGTATTCTCTGATGGTAGTTTGTATTTGTGTGAGGTCAGTGGTGACATCCCCTTTATCATTTTTTATTGTGCCTATTTGATTCTTCTCTCTTTTCCTCCTTAATAATCTGGTTAGCAGTCTATCTATTTTGTTAATTTTTTCAAAACACCAGCTCCTGGATTCATTGATTTTTGGAGGGTTTTTCATGTCACTATCTCCTTCAATTCTGCTCTGATCTTAGTTATTTCTTGTCTTCTGCTAGCTTTTAGATTAGTTTGCTCTTGCCTCTCTAGCTCTTTTAATTGTGATGTTATGGTGTTGATTTGAGGTCTTTCGAGCTTTTGGAGGTGGGCATTTAGTGCTATTAATTTCCCTCTTAACACTGCTTTGGCTGTGTCACAGAGATTCTGGCATATTGTCTCTTTGTTCTCACTGGTTTCAAAGAAATTCTTGATGTCTGCCTTAATTTCATTATTTACCCAGGAGTCATTCAAGAGCGGATTGTTCAATTTCCATGTAACTGTGTGGTTTTGAGTGAGTGTCTTAATCCTGAGTTCTAATTTGATTGCACTGTGGTCTGAGAGACCATTTGTTATGATTTCTGTTCTTTTGCATTTCCTGAGGAGTGTTTTACTTCCAATTATGTGGTCGATTTTAAAATAAGTGCCATATGGCACTGAGAAGAATGTATATTCTGTTGATTTGGGGTGGAGAGTTCTGTAGATGTCTATTAGGTCCACTTGATCCAGAACTGAGTTGAAGTCCTGAATATCCTTGTTAATTTTCTGTCTCACTGATCTGTCTAATATTGACAGTGGGGTGTTAAAGTCTCCCACTATTATTGTGTGGGAGTCTAAGTCTCTTAGTAGGTCTCTAAAAGAACTTGTTTTATGAATCTGGGTGCACATATATTTAGAATAGTTAGCTCTTCTTGTTGAATTGTTCCCTTTACCATTACATAATGCCCTTCTTTGTCTTCTTTTTGATTTTTGTTGACTTAAAGTCTGTTTTGTCAGAGAACAGGATTGCAACCCCTGCTTTTTTTTTTTTTTTCTTTCTATTTACTTGGTAAATTTTCCTCCATCCCTTTATCTTGAGCCTATGTGTGTCTTTGCACATGAGATGGGTCTCCTGAATACAGCACACCAATGAGTCTTGACTTTATCCAATCTGCCAGTCTGTGTCTTTTAGTTGGGGCATTTAGCCAATTTACACTTAGGGTTAGTATTGTTATGTGTGAATTTGATCCTGTCATCATGATGCTATCTGGTTATTTTGCACAATAATTGATGCAGTTTCTTCATAGTGTCATTGGTCTTTATAATTTGATATTTTTTTGCCATGGCTGGTACTGGTTTTTCCTTCCATATTTAGTGCTTCCTTCAGGAATTCTTGGAAGACAGGCCTGGTGGTGAGGAAATCCCTCAGCATTTGCTTGTCTGGAAAGGATTTTATTTCTCCTTCGCTTATGAAGCTTAGTTTGGTTGGATTTGAAATTCTGGATTGAAAATTCTTTTCTTTAATAATGTTGAATATTGGCCCCCAATCTCTTCTGGCTTGTAGGGTTTCTGCTGAGAGGTCCACTGTTAGTCTGATGGACTTCCCTTTGTAGGTGGCCTGGCCTTTCTCTCTGGCTGCGCTTAACATTTTTTTCTTCATTTCAACCTTGGAGAATCTGATGATTATGCGTCTTGGGGTTGATCTTCTCATGGAGTGTCTTAGTGGTGTTCTCTGTATTTCCTGAATTTGCACGTTGGCCTGTCTTGCTAAATTGGGGAAGTTCTCCCGGATAGTATATTGAAGTGTGTTTTCCAACTTGGTTCCATTCTTCCTGTCTCCTTCAGTTTCAGCCTTACACATTCCCATATTTCTTGGACGCTTTGTTCGTTCCTTTTCACTCTTTTTTCTCTAATCTTGTCTGCATGCCTTATTTCAGCAAGGTGGGCTTCAAAATCTGATATCTTTTCTTCCACTTGGTGGATTCAGCTATTAATACTTGTTTCTGCTTCACAAAATTTTTGCAGTGTGTCCTTCAGCTCCATCAGGTCATTTATGTTTCTCTCTAAACTGGTTTTTCTAATTAGCAGCTCTTCTAATCTTTTATCAAGGTTCTTAGCTTCTTTGCATTGTGTTAGAACATGCTCCTTTAGCTCAGCAGGGTTTTTTATTACCTATCTTCTGATGCCTACTTCTGTCAGTTTGTCCATCTCATCCTCCATTCAGTTATGTGCCCTTGCAAGAGAGGCACTGCGATCATTTGGAGGAGAAGAGGCACTCTGGTCTTTTGGATTTTCAGTGTTTTTTCATTGATTCTTTCTCATCTTCATGAGTTTGTCTAGTTTAGATCTTTGAGGCTGCTGACCCTTGGATGGGGTTTTGTGGGGACGTTTTTGTTGTTGTTGATACCATTGTCACTTTCTGTTATTTTGTTTTTATTTCAATGGTCAACTCCCTCTTCTATAGGGCTGCTGCAGTTTGCTGGGGGTTCACTTCAGTCCCTATCCATCCGTCTCACTCCCACACCTGGAGATGTCCCTCAAAGAGGCTGAAGAACAGCAAAAATGGGTGCCTTCTCCTTCTTCTGGGATCTCTGACCTCGAGGGGCAGCAACCTGATGCCAGTAGGATTGCTGCAGTATAGGGTGTCTGACAACCCCTGTTGGAGGGTCTCACCCAGTTGGGTGGCACGGGGAACAAGACTCACTTAAAGAAGCACTTTGACTGTCCCTTGGTGAAGTGGGTGCACTTTGCTAGGGGAAAACCCATTCATCTGGGCTGCCCGAATTCCTCACAACTACCAGCAGGAGAGGCTAAGTCTGGTGGTCTGCAGAGACTGCGGCCACCCCTCCCACTAGGGGCTCAGGCCCAGGGAGGTCAGAGTTCTCTGTCCCTGAGCCTCTGGCTGTAGGTGTTGGAGTTCCTGCAGGGAGGCCCCACCCATTGAGGAAGGATGGGGTCAGGGACAGACCTGAAGAGGTGCTCTGACCACAGTCTGCCACAGCCGCTCTGTTGGGCTGTGGGGGAAACATCTTGCAACCAAGTCATCCAACCCCCTGGCTCCAGCAGGGAAAAAGCACGGCCTGGAGCTGTAGAGATGGATGCCACCCTTCCCCTGCCCAGGGAGCTCAGCGTGTTAGGCAGTTATGAGATCCCTTGCTGGCTGCTGCCCCTCCCCTAAAGAGCTCAAATGGCTCAGACAGCAGGCAGCCACAGCTGTGGTTCTGGTCGCCCCTCCCCCGAAGAACTTGGCAGGCTTAAACAGATTCTAGCTGAGAAGCTGTTGAGAATCTGCATGGCTCTGGGGTTGGGGCTGTAGGCCCTCGTGGCATGGATTCGCAAGTGGGATCTTCCAATCCATGGGTTGCACAGTTCCATGGAAAAAGCACAGTCTCCCCAGCTAGGTAGCACCTTCACTCACCTCCCTTGGCTGGGAGGTCGGTGCTCATCTACCCCATTTGGCTCTCAGATGGGCCACTCACCACATTGCTCTTCCTTCCTCTCCGTGGATCATGCCAGCCACCTAGTTAGTTCTGATGAGAGAATCTTGATACCTTGGTTGCTGGTGCAGGACTCACACGCAAATTATGGTTCTTTTTGATGGGAGTCTCCAACCACCGCTGCTTCGAGTTGGCCATCTTGGCCCCACCCACCCACTTTTTTTTTATATATTACTCCCTTCAAAAGGTGGAGCCCAATTTTCCTCCCTTGAGTGCAGTCTAGACTTAGTGACTCCCTTCCAAGACACAGAATAAAGCTTAAGTGATGGTCTATAAATTAAGAGACTAAGTCCTAAAAGGCACTGTGGCTTCTCTGCTCTGTCCATTGGACTGCTCCCTCTGGGCAGTAAGATGCCAGGTCATAAAAACATTGAAGCAGTCATTGGAAAGGCTCTTGAGAGGCAGAGGTCTCCTGTCACTGGCCATGTGAGTGAGCCATCTAGGGACAGATCCTCCAGGTCCCATCAAGCCCCAGTTCTCTATAGCTTCGGCTGACATCCTGCTTGATGTTTCATAATAAATCCTGAGCCAAAACAACTTAGCTAGGTCTCTCCCGAATTCCTAAGCTACCGAAACTGTAAAACAAAAATGTTTGTTATTTTAAGCCTCTGTGTTTTGGAATAAGTTGTTTTTCAGCAATAGATAATTCATGCAAGTTTATAGTTCATTTTTACTTAATGTAATTACTATTATGGTTGTTTCAATCTGCCATCTTGCTTTTGTTTTCTATTTGTTCCATCTGTTCTTTGGTACTTTGTTTCTGTGTCCCATTTTTCCCATTTTCTTTTGGATTAACCAAATAGTTTTACATCTTTCATTTTATCTACTCTATTTGCTTTTTGTTGTTATTGTTGTTGTTGTTTTGTCTTGGGTGTTTTTTTTTTCTGTTGTTGTTGTTTTGTTTTTGGTACGCAGTCTCGCTCTGTTGCCCAGGATGTAGTGCAGTGGTGCGATATTAGCTCACTGCAACCTCCACCTGTCAGGTTCAAGTGATTCTCCTGCCTCAACCTTCCCAGTAGCTGGGATTACAAGCATGCACCACCATGCCTGGTTGATTTTTGTATTTTTAGTAGAGACAGGGTTTCACCATATTGGCCAGACTGTTCTCAAACTCCTGACCTCAAGTGATCCACACACCTTGGCCTCCCAAAGTGCTGGGATTACAGGTGTGAGCCACTGTGCCTGGCCTCTAGCTGTTTTTTTAATTGTAACTCATTGTAATTTAAATTGCTTCTCCAGGGATTACAGTAGGCCTCCTCAATTTATCACAGCCTGGCTTGGATTAATATTATAGAATGCTTATCAAACATAAAAACTTTGTAACAGCATAATTTCAGTTATGCCCCATTATTCCCTTTGTGCTTTGGTTGCCATATATTTTATTTCTACATATATTATTAATTTCATTGCATATTTGTATTGTTCTTTTAAATAATCAATAGTCCTTTAAGAAAAAAATGTAATTTCTTTTGTATTTACCCTCATATTACAATTTCCAGTGCTCTTTTTTTTTTTCTTGTTAAACTGGAATACGTCATATTTAGCCCAAGGAAATTTCTTTGGTGTTTTTGTAGCATAATTCTGAAGGCCACAAATTTCTCTGACTTTTTCTTTAAAATGCCTTTCTTTTTCTCCCTTAATTTTTGGAGGATATATTCACTGGATATAGTATTCTTGGCTTTCTGTTTTATTTTAATGTTTTTTAAATGTCATTTCATTGTGTTCTTATTCCATTTTTCCTAATGGGATGTCAGATTTACCTTCGGTTTTCAGCAGTTTGACTATATTGTGCTTAAATATCTTTCCTGCTTGATATTTCCTGAGTTTCTGGGATCTGTAGTTGATATTCTTCATCAATATTGGAAATTTTCAATTATTATGTTTTCAAGTATTTCTTCTCTTTCTTCTATTTCAAGGCTCCAGTTGTTCATATGTTAGACTGCTTGACAATGATCAGTCTTAGGCACTCTGTATGTGATGGTTGTTATGTTTGCTTTTTACGTTCTCTTTTCTTTTTATTCTTCAGTTTGTGTAATTTCTATTGACCAGTCTTTTAATTCACTGATCCTTTCTTCAATTATCCAGTCTAATATTAAGTCACCTCAATGAATTCTTAATTTCAAGGAGGATAATTTTCAGTTCTAGAATTTCTGTTTCCATTTTTTTGATAAAATTTTCTATTTGTTCACCATTTTGTCCACTTTTCTATAATTTTTTTAATTACTCATTACAGTGATTCTTACTTCTAATTCCAACCTTTGGGTCATCTGTGAGTCTACTTCTATAACTTCATTCTCATTATTATGGGTCACGTTTTCCTGTTGTTTTATGTTTGGTTATTTTTTACTGTATGCTGGACATTATCAATGATATCTGTAGAAGTTCTGGGTTATCTACCTCCAAATAATGCTAAGTTTTGTTCTGCGAGGTAGTCACATTACTGGCAGGGAAGGTCTATCTCAGGTTTATTCTTGATAGTACAGTGTTTTCCACTAGGGATGTTATTTTTATATCTTAGATATTGTCTTTCAGGAGTTCATACTGAATGTCAAGTGTGTTCAACAAGGCAGCTAAGCTGGGGTCAGAACTCCAATATCTCCCCAGCACTTTGCAACCTTGGAAAACTCTTCTCAGCTTTAATTCTGTGTTCTGGTTACTGTTGTTGTGTAGCAAATTACTCCCAAAACTTAGCAACTTCAAACACCATTTTATTATGCTCTCAGCTTCCATGAATCAGGAATTTGTGCAGGGCAAAATTGACTTGTCTTTGCTCTACAAAGCAGTCCCTGTCTATCAAGACTCAAAAGGAGAGAAACAGACTCCACTTCTTGATGGGAGCATGCCAAAGTCGTATTTTTAAAGAGCATGTGGGATGACAGATACTGTTTGACCATCTTTACAAAATTCAATCTGCCACAGTCCCCCAGCAGCTGTTATTGGCTTCTCAGTCTTTTGCTAAATATGAGCAAATTGGGATTTGGCCAAGCTCTTAAGGATTTCTAGGGCTTCTTTTCCAAGGTTCCCTCCTCTCTGGTGCCCTACCCCTAAAATTCCAGCCACCTGGAAGCCCCAAATTTCTATCTCTTTTTCCTCTGCTCAGCAAGACCACCTTTTATTTAAGCTCTATTTTCCTAAGCTGTGGCTTAAAACTGCCCCCATGCAGAAAACCAGGGTCAGTGTGGAGCTCACCTCCTGTGCTCTTCTCAGGGTGTACAGTCCAATGCTGTCCTCTCTTCCATGTCCAAAAGTAGTTGCTTCAAATATTTTGTTCAATTTTATAGTTGTTTAATGTGAAATGGTAGAATAGACTGAGTCTAAAATGGTCCCCTGTTTCCTCTGTCTCTTAGTGTTTATGCTCTTGTGTGGTCTCTTCCCTTTGTGTGTGGGAAGGATCTGTGACCTGCTTCTAACCATATAGAATATGCCAAAGGTGATGGGACTTACAGGCATATGTGTACCCGATTTCTGAATATGGGTATATTACATAAGATAGTAGTGCCTGCTCTTTTGCAGTCTCTCCCTTTCCCTGCTGACTTTGAAGAGGCAAACTGTGATGTTATAAGCTGCCTGTGGGGAGGGCCATGTAGCAGGAAACTAGAGGATAATCTCTTGCCACAGCCAATGCACACAACTAGGGCTCTTAGTCCAACAGCTTCCAGGGAACTGATGAGACCCCAGCCATGGCCAATACCTTGATTGCAGTCTTGCAGAAATCCAGTTAAAGAGTGCCCAGAATCTTAGCCCATAGAAACTATGAGATAATAAATGAGTGATATTTTAAGCTATGAAGTTTGTGGTACTATTGTTATGCAGCAAAAGGCAATACAGATAAGTCTGATTCTACCAACTCCTTTGTGACCATCCTTCCTTTGTTGGCAACCATAGACCTCCATGGGCCTAGGAAACGTTAGGGGATGAGGTGTCTTATGCATCATTAATTCTCAACTAACAGACACCTCCCAATCTCTTTCAGTATATGCCTCAAAGCATCCCCTTTTATCCCAGTATTCAACAGTCCATTCTTAGAGCTTATTTATTCTTTGAATTAAATATTCATCCATTCAACAAAGTTGTACAAAGTCTCCTATATGACAGTCCCCATGCTTGGCACTGAGGAACCAAAGATGAGTTAAGCATTGTCCCTGCCTTCAATAAAGGCACAGTGCAACTCACTTTATATCTTTATCTTATTTAGTATTCACAATAGGCCTATGAGGTGGGCACCATTATTGTCTGTATTTTCAAATTAGGAATTAACACTCAAAAAGGTTGAATCACTCATCATAGACATACAGCTAATGTGTAGTATAACTGGGTCATAATTTGAACTCAGGATTTTTTTATGCCAAAGTCTTCCCATTACATCATACTAAATTACTGCCTAGTGTGGGAGACAGACAAATGAAAAACGTTATTATAACTCAGTGTAATGAATACTCTACTAGAGCAAGCACGGAGAGACTGGGGAGCAGAGAGAGGAAAGTTTTGAAATCAAGAAAGGTTATCATGGGAAGTGGACAGCTGAACTGGATCTTTCTGGCTATCAAAGACAGAAGCAGTGCTGGGTCAGAGAGAGCAGCAGGAGGGCAGAGCCACACAGTGTGGCACCTGCTAGGGAGAATCCACTCAATCATGGTGGTGGAAGTGTGGGAAGAGTGGCACGTAGGGGAGGATTTCAGTTGCTAGGATGAAAGCACAAGGATGGGAACTAGATGGTGAGGGTCTCCCTTATGGCATGAGGAAGCATGGCAGGATGACTCAGACCACTGAAGGCCACAGGACCTCTGACCACAGGGGAATCTGGGACATCCAGTGCCAGCCACTCTGCACCAGGCATGCCATGGCTGCCTCTCTATCATTCCCACTAAGAGAAAATGCTCCACCCATGGCCTTTGCTGAAGAGGTGATCTATGGAACCATGACTGTACCCATGACCTCATGCCTCTGTCCACAGATTATTGACCCAGGACTAGACATGCATTTTTGCTTCCCTCGTGGGTCCATGTAATTAGCACAGCACACCAGGAGATACTGCAGGTGTGGCTGAGACGCAGACCTTGAGGATCAGGACCATCGTGGATACCAAGGCTGTCCAAAGCCACAGATGAGCTTAGGTACCAGAGTGCCCAACAAGTCGCAGACCAGCCAGTCTACAGAGGAAAATAGAAGAATGGAGCAGAAACCCAGAAGGATGCAAAGGTGAAACTGAGACCCCAGAGGGACAGAGGAGGAAAGATGGCCTGAGGTACTCCCTCCTGACTCCCCATTTCTCACAAGGTCAAGTTGTACGTCCTGTTCCTCAATGCCAAAAGAATTCCCTACGTACACACACACACAGACACACACACACACACACACACACACGAAACTTTTGTACATGAGTTAGTTTGAGTAGGTTGCTGTTGGTTATAATGGATGACTCCTGTTCTGTTCAAGACTCCTGATTGCAAGTGACAAAAACCCCGCACTGACTTGTTTCATCATGAAAGGATGTGCTCACTCATATAACTGAGAAGGATGGGGTGGGAGTGGGGTTGGTGGCATCCCACACAACTGAATCCAGGATGTAGGTCATGCCCTTGGTGAGCCATTCTGCTGGCAGCCCAGAGTCACATTCTTCCAGGACTGTAACCCCATGGGAAGAGACAGTCTTTCCACTGCCAACAGGAGAAAAATCCTGGGGAAAAACTCATGCCAATCCCTGTGATCTGCAGAAGACCTGAGGACCAGGTACCTTACACAAAAAAGGAAGAAAAGGTAGGTCCCTGCTGGGTGGCCCAGTATAATAGCTACCACATTCTAAACTAAGTTGGAACCAAAGAACAGGCAGCCCATTCACTGCAAACAACCTAAGATACACAGAGAATCCATCAATACCTGGTCCACACAACTCAGGCATGTGAGCAAATGGAGAGCCCTTGGGGGTCTACCCTTTCCCCACCTGTTTCCAAACACCAGGCTGACAGGAGTGCCCCGGATTACAGGAAGCAGCTGGCAGAGCAGAAAGAGTTCAGTCCATCAGAGACCTAGACGTGTGTCTCAAATCTGCTGTTCACTAGCTGTGGGATCTTGGGCAAACTGCAGGACCTCTCTGAGACTCCAGTTTTTGTTAATAGAATGGAAGAAAAATTGTCCACATCACAAAGTAACTGTGAGGTTTACATCACAACGAAAAGGTCTATAATGTTACATAAAGAAAAAAGACAGAAGCATAAGAGGCAATATTATACATCCAGGTAGGCTGCATACAGCCCTGTGAAAAATTCCTGCACGCAGAAAACATCCAAAACCATGCAGATGACATCAGTGGTTGTCTCTGGGCAAAAGAGCTTGGGGAGAAACTGTTTCTGACTGATCACATTTCTTCCTATTTGTCATGTCCTGAGAATTTGAGTTTTTGGCTCTCCAATTCTGCTGTGGTAATGCCCTGCCCCTGACAGTAGGCAATGGTCATACTCATTGTTTAGTTGCCCAAACAGGGGACAATTTCAGTGTAAAGGGCATTACTAAGGATAAGTGAGTTCTGTTACAATATCAATATATTCTTCTATGTCTGCGTTTTACATGCCCCAACAGAATAAAGGTCTTTTCCTTTAATGTCGGGGAGAACCTTTTTCTTCAACTACTATCTTGATATGAATCCCAATCCCTCATACTGTAAATTCAGTGCTGTCTTCCTCATGTCTGGCCCTTCCTGCAGAGACAGCAGTCAGATGGCATTCCCCAACTGCACATGATTCTCCCACACAGCCCGTCCTTCTGGAATCCTCCCAGCCAGCCAGCTCCCTGCTCCTCCACTCCCTGCCATAAATGGCTCAGAAGGGCACTTCGCATGCCAGTCATCCTTGTCCTCCTGCTGTGAAGATTCCTGAGCTACAAACACAGCAGGGCTTTGCTTTCTGGGCAGGCAGTGCGTTGGCAGAAGCACAAGCTTCTCAGAGAAAGGCTCCCTGGAATACAGAGACTGCTCTCCCCTTCTCTAGCGGGGTGAGTCCTGCAAGTCACTAACAGGGGTTCGGCTTTGTCATCTATAAAATGGGGACAATTTTACTCACCTTACAGGGTTACTTTGAAGATTAAAGGTAATGAAAGTAAAGCACACAACCTAGTACCTCAAAAGCTTTCAATGAATGTGGCTTCCGCCCCTGGGAAAGTTAACTCCTAGCCAGCTACCTGAACAAGAGCCTCCCTGGCTCCCTCGGAGCCTGCTCTCTGCCTCTGACCCTCTCCTGGGGGTTGTAAAGGTCTGTAAAAGTCTGGTGGAATAAGTGGTAGCTCTTGTAGCATATGGCTCCATTTGGCAGAGGGGAAACCGAGGCCCGGAGACATCAAGCTCTAGGGAAGGTTGAAGACGGCCGCCAAATTCCTCGTCCCTCTCTCCAAGAGGCGGCATCTGCTTTCCTGCCCTTGGGTCGGCCTGGCCCTGAGAGGTCAGCAAGAGTCCGCAGCAGTGGCTCTGTGCCTATCTGGGTCTCGCCTTGCTGGGGAACTTCCTCTTCTCCCCTCCTCAACACTGGCTTTTGGGGTCCTCCCTGGAGGAGCACAGCCACAGGAGCGGCTCCCGTGGGCATTGACTACCGTCGGGAGCCCCAGCCAGCTCCCAGGAGACAGTCGGCACCACTGCCAGCCCCAGGAGGGCCAGCCCCGTGGGAGGACCAACCCCGTGGAGGGCCAGCCCCGTGGGAGGACCAGCCCCGTGGGAGGACCAACCCCGTGGAGGACCAGCCCTGTGGAGGACCAGCCCCGTGGGAGGACCAGCTTGTGGAGGACCAGCCCCGTGGGAGGACCAGCCCCGTGGAGGACCAGCCCAGTGGGAGGACCAGCCCCGTGGGGTGTCAGCCAGCCGAGCCTGCAGATGCAACAGCCCCAGTCGACACCACGTGGATCAGGAGAACTCGGAGAAACGTGCGAGAATAACATGGCAGTTTTAAGCCACTGAGTTTGGGGGTTGCTTTGTTTCATAGCCAATATTAATAGATACCCGGAGCAAGGGCTTTGGCGAGGGCCACGCACAGCGCAGGTCGGGGCCTGGGAGCCCTGTAGGGATCGGATGGTGACTGGGGGAATCTGGTCCGGCCCAGAGCCCGGTTCCCGACACCAGCTCCGAAGCAGCAGCTTTCTCGCTACGGCCGCGCAGGCCGCGAAGCCAACTGCGGGGCTCTATCTCCCCCTAATGGAGCAGAGCTGGTACTGCAGAGCGCTCCCCCGCGCCACCTGCCGGCCCTATTTCTGGACCTGGAGCTGGCCCCTGGCCCCGGAGGCCTCCCGCTGCCAGGATAGCTCGGCTGTGAGGCCGGGCCTGCGGCTGTACCAGCCCTGGCTGCCTGGGTCAACAAGAGTGCCAGCCCCTGGTGCTCAACCGGGCTGCCAACGGGGTTGGAGAGGACAGCAGGAAGCACTCTCTTAATAAATGAAGGGCTTCTGGAGAGGAGCTGGAAGCAGGGTTGGCACTGGAGGGGCTGCCTTAAGATACGCCTGCCCAGGGGCTCGGCCAGCAGACAGAGGCCTTTCCTTCATCAGCATTGGGCCTTGCAGGGCCTGATGACAGTCCCGGAACGGGAGTGAGGCTCCGGAGCTAAGGGGTCAGCCAGCCCCTCCCCTCCGCCCACAGGGAATGCCATCCAGCTGTAACGTCTGGTTTGTTCATATAGTAAAATATGCATAACAAGAAGTTTGCCACTTTAGCCATGTTGGAGTGGCATTAAGCGCATTCACATTGCTGTGCAACCATCTGCACCTTCCATCTCCAGAACTCTTTGCCTCTTTCCAAACTGAAACTCTGCACCCACAAAACACTAATTCCCCCTTCCCCCTTCCTCCAAGCCCCTGGCTCCCACCATTCTACTTTCCATCTGTATGAATTTGCCTATTCTGGGGACCTCATGTAAGTGCAATCGTGCAGTATCGTGTGACAGGTTTCTTTCACTCAACAGAATGTCCTCAAGGTTCATATCCGCTGCAGGTACATGCTGCGTTTTGTTTATCCATTCATCTGTCGAGGGACACCTGGGCTGCTTCCACCTTTGACTACTGTCAATGATGCACTATGAAAGTGAGTATACAGGTATCTGTTTCAGTCCTTGCTTTCACCTCTTTCTAGACATTGTAAAAAGTACTCTTTTACCTCTCCCTCTGTTGACTACAAAATGAAGAGATGTAAAACTGTCTACCCAACCCCACACCCTGTACCAAAGGCTGGCTTGCAATCAAAACTCCCACTCCTAAGCCCATTGCCTTTCCCACCAGGTTAATAAAAGTGAACATTGACAGAGCGGTGACCACATGGCATGGCCTTACGGACACTTTAATTCCCTCAGCAACCCTGGGAGGGAGGCATGATTATCTTCCTACTTTACAAATAAAGAAACTAAGGCTCAGGAAGGGCATGGACCCCACTGAAGTCACCGGCTGATAGGTTGCAGAGTCACAACTTGAAGCCAGGCCCATGTGAGTCCAAACTGGCTCCACACCCACACCCTGCGCCACACAGCCCCGCCCCAGCCCCCAACATGAACAGCCCATCCTCTGCGGCTCCCTCCTGCCTCCCAAGCCTGAGTATTGATACTGTTTCTCCATCTTTCATCTTTTTCTTCCCCTGCTGGACAAAAAGTCATGCAGTCTTTCCCTCTAGGGGAGGCTGTGTGGTACATGGCTGACTCTCCCAGATAAGCACCAGTTATCTTGCCCAAGTTCCCTTGGGAGCCGAGGCATGCCCCAGCCATGCTCCCTGGCCCCAGCTCAGGACAGCAGTGCGGACTGTGCCCCTGGCAGTGGCTTCTGGGTGATGTTAGGGGAAAGGAGACATAGAGCTCTCTCAACCAGCGCCTACTCATTCTCACCTCACTGGATGGGTCACCCTTGCCAGGAGGCAGAGCCCTGCAGTGACCTACAGGCAGCTTCAGCCCCAGGCCCTGCCTGTGCTCCCTGGGAGGTCAGGACAGGGCCAAGTGGGTGCCAAAGTCCAGAAGGAAGAGTTTCAGTCTTCCAGAGCAGCCATTGGCAGAAAGTCCCTGGGGACACAGACCCTTGGCTCTACTTGACTCAGGTCTTCGTGTTCAGTCTTCTTGACGAGACCCAGGAGAGGAAGAGGGTGACAGATGGAGTGGCTGGTTCAGCATCCAACCCCCTGGGAACCCCCGCCAGGGAGGAGAGGATTCACCGGGGGAATGGCTGGACCTCATATGACAGAGGCGGATACCTTGACAATTGAGTTTCACCCCAGACACCATCATTAGGGCAGCAGCCAACAAGGCCCAGCAGCAAACGGCCCGATCCTCTGTCCACAGGGGGTTTCTATCGCCCCAGTGCTGGGGTCGGGGGTGAGAAGTACGGGGCAGGTTTCTTCACAGTCCTAGGGAATAGATGTGTGTGCTCTCTGCTGTCAGCTTTCAGAAGCTCAAGCTCCAGCCTCAGCATCAAAAAACACACAGAACCTCAGAGCCACACACCTTGAAGATGATCCCATCCAGTCACAGGTTTTTAACTGGATGATTTCAGAGTCTGTGAACCCTTAAACCCAAACGAAATGAGGCACAGTGGGGATTTTTCTGGGCAGAGTCCGTAGCTTTCATCATGTACAAGGTGGTTCATGATGCAGGAACTGTCCAGAGCCCCAACACCCCTCCTTCTCAGGTGGAAAGGTTAAAGGGCTGGGAGGGAAAGGAGCCTGTCCACCGTCACACAACACATTGGACAGCATGGCCAAGCCTGGATCCCAGGCAGCCTGGCCCCAGGAAGGTGCAGAAACCCTCCAGAGCCCCCACAGACTCCACAGCTCTGGTCTCGGGAGGTAAGAGGATTGGCCGCTGAAGCAGGAGGACAGGTGGAGGGGAAGGGAGCCGGGCAGTAACATGACCATGGACGCCTCTGTGAGGAAGCAGCTTCCTGCTGGAAATGAAACTGGCCCAATGGTCCTATAGGCCTGATAGGTACAGGTTTTTTGAATAAACATGGAAATTGACCCTCTCTGGTCTTACAACTTGAAACTTAGTAATCCCAGAACTCTGGGAGGCCAAGGCGGGCAGATTGCCTGAGGTCAGGAGTTTGAGACCATCCTGGCCAACATGGTGAAACCCTGTCTCTACTAAAAATACAAAAATTTGCCAGGTGTGGTGGCGCACCTGTAGTCCCAGCTACTCAGGAGGCTGAGGCAAGAGAATCACTTGAACTTGGGAGGCAGAGGTTGCTGTGAGCCAAGATTGTGCCACTGCACTGCAGCCTGGCAACAGAGGGAGAATCTGTCTCAAAAAGTCAGGAAACAACAGGTGCCGGAGAGGATGTGGAGAAATAGGAACACTTTTACACTGTTGGTGGGACTGTAAACTAGTTCAACCATTGTGGAAGTCAGTGTGGTGATTCCTCAGGGATCTAGAACTAGAAATACCATTTGACCCAGCGAACAAAGGATATAAACATCTGCTATAAAACACATCACACTATGTTTATTAGCACTATTCACAAACAAAACTTGGAACAACCAAAGGAACATCACACTCCGGGGACTGTTGTGGGGTGGGGGGATGGGGGAGGGACAGCATTAGGAGATATACCTAATGCTAAATGACAAGTTAATGGGTGCAGCACACCAACATGGCACATGTATACATATGTAAAAAACCTGCACTTTGTGCACATGTACCCTAAAACTTAAAGTATAATAATAATATTATTAAAAAAAAAGAAGAATTGTCTTACTTGACTTCCTTCCTGGGAAACTAACCCTCAGGCAAGGGACTGAAACTCACCAGATCATAACATCCACACCTCATTCATCGTGATTGCTTCCTTACCCTCCTAAGTCCTGTTTCCCCACCTTCCCTGTTATTAAAAACCCCAATAGTAGTTGGTCGAGGAGATGGATTTGAGACCGAATTCCCATTCTCCTGGCTGGTGTCCCCAGATCAAAAGCCTCCTTCCCTAGCGATACTCACCTCTGGCGAGCAACGGGACCCAGACCAAACCCCTAGTGTTTTTGGTAACAGAAAGAGCGCTTTGAATACTATAAACTTCAACAAATATAGGGAGCAGTAAATGAAGAGAAAATTGCCTTGGTCAAAAACGTAAAGAAGTTGTGCATAAGAACAATAGAAAAAAATTTTTCCCCAAGACTCCTTAAAGATTTAATGTATTTAGAGCCAGTTTTACATACATAATAATTACAGAGTAAAAAAAAAATATGGTCTTTTGGGTCAGATAGGCAATGGAAAAAGCGTAAGAAAAGGGATTATAGAAAGCATTCAGATTTCATGCACATTGAGCAATAGACCAAAAAGTAGAGTTTTGAAGGTGCCTGAGTTTCAGGATTTAAATTCTGCCCTCTATTATTCCCTATATGGAAGAACTTTCGTCATTGAATGGTTCAACCATGTACATCTTTTACATAACTTCCTAAGTTAGTGGGTGATCAGTAAAATTGCCCAAGCAAGAAAGAGCTCAAGACAAAAAAAAAAAAGAAAAAATGGGAACCTCAGCCTTCAAGAAAACAGTGCTGCTGTGTCTACCCTGAGTGCAGCAAGGCAGCAGCTTCAGTGGAGGCCAGGCAGGGCCTCCAGGGCGGGAGCCTAGGTGTCCCTCCACGAGTCCCCAGGGCGGCTGTGGTCAGCCCTGCCCCAGGCCTCCTGAGGTCACTCTCAGGGAACAGGTTCTGGCCTAGTATCTCCCAGCTGCTCTACCTGCTGGGAATGGAAGGTAGCCTGTATCTGTCTGGTCATTAACGCGTTTTTAGGTAGCAAAACAATGTAAAGTGTATGTTTTTTAAGACTGCAAATGTTGGAGTCTCCTCTCCAGGCACAGTGGCCCGCCCTTTCAGGCCCCAGCCAGCTTTTTAGCTACTTTTGCAGAGCCCAACCTTAGCTGAAATTTTGAGAGAACAGGACCTCCTGTGGGCTGCGGAGCCCCGGAGGCCAAGCCCACACCTCTGCCCTCTTTTCTTCCAGCTTTTCTTTTAGACTGGACGGCCTGGTAGGGAGCATCCCAGAGCATGAGGGCTCTGCCAGCAGAAGGCATTTGAATTTAATTCTGGTGAAGGGCCCAGGGGCCAGCGTCCCCGTGTCTGTGTAGCCCCCCAGGACTCTTGGAGGCTCGGTAGGCCCACGCAGCAGGGACACAAGCCCCAGAGAGTCCCCAGAGAGGCCGAGGTGTGAGGACCCCTGGGACTGCTCAACGGGAGGCGAGAGGAGACCTCACAGCCAGAAGAGGGGGAGCTGCCCCTGCCGGCCCTGCCCTGCCCGACTCACGCAGCGAGGTGCCGCATCAGACTGAAGTGTAATTAGAGCGTAATGCAAGCCAGGACGCGCAGAGACTCTTAATTGAAAATTCCATTTCCAGCCCCATCACGACTCACAGCGCCGATGCTATCAGAGATAGACACGGCCAGCACCCGCAGCGCAGCCCCACACACCCCACCCGGCCAGCACCACCCCGCCACTGCACCCCACTTCGTGCTGCAGGGCCTGCCCCAGGCCAGGTCAGGGACGTTTCTCGGGGGAGGCTGAGAGGGGCGTGTTGAAGAGGAGTCTTAGCTGAGACTGCTCTGAGTCTCCACCGCTCCCCCAGGTCACCTGCCTCCCAGTCTCTGCAGTCACGTGGGGCGCCTGAGCTGGGGAAACACACACGGGGTGGGGGAACACGCTGAGCCAAGCCTGGCCCCTCCACACACAGTCTCCTCCCCATGCATCCCCTCGGGTGGTTTATGGTTGTCAAATGTGCATTCTACAGGTGACAGAACAGCGGCTCTGAAGCTCACACCTCGCCCACCCTGTCACTCAGCTGCAGCCTGAGTGCAGGAACAGTCACTGTCGAAGCAGGCGTTCTTGTAACTGCTCTGATGCCGCGCAGGCCGCATCTTCTGTAGGGCAGGGTGGGGGCACCGCCTGCAATGGGCAGCTCTCCAGCCACCGCGATTGATCCAGAAGACGCCTTCTGGCAAGGCTCCCTCACTCAAACAGGACTTTTGAAAGGACAGAGGCCGGGCGCAGTGGCTCACGCCTGTAATCCCAGCACTTTGGGAGGCCAAGGCGGGTGGATCACGAGGTCAGGAGATGGAGATCATCCTGGCTAACGCGGTGAAACGCCGTCTCTACTAAAAATACAAAAAATTAGCCGGGCGTGGTGGGGGGCGCCTGTAGTCCCAGCTACTCAGGAGGCTGAGGCAGGAGAATGGCGTGAACCCGGGAGGCGGAGCTTGCAGTGAGCCAAGATTGTGCCACTGCACTCCAGCCTGGGCGACAGAGCGAGACTCCGTATAAAAAAAAGAAAAGAAAAGAAAGGACAGATGCAGAAGCTGGGAGTCGCTGCAGCAGTGGTCTGGGTTCCACCACCACCGCCACTGACACCAAGGACTTGGCCTTCCTGCCTTCCTTTGCTGCTGTGGAACACTCCATCAGCCTTCCAACAGATGTGGGGACCTGGGAAGATTTGGGGGGTGATGTTTGTTCATTTGGTTGCCTCACTTAGAGTGGGTTTTCGTTGCTCGCCACCAAAGAACTTTAGATAATTAAATCTAAAGAGGTCTGAAAAGGTGTAGAGACCGAGGCCTTTGTCATTCCAGCTCCATCCTGTGGCTCAGAACTTATCCTTGCATCTCCAATGCTCACCCCACTCAGGTTCCACTACTCAGACCCCTGCCCTGGCCGTTCCTCTGCATAAGCACCCTCCCCACCCCAAGCCCCACCTTTCCACCAATCAAAGAAACTCTACCCATCCTCCAAAGACTCCCTTCAACCACCTCAGCATACTGTGGTCTGCTACAATACAACAATCCAAAATAATAACCAAACCCAGCATGTGGCTTTGTACTGCTGTTTACCTGGTTAATAAGGCCTTTGATCACAGAAATCGCAGTCTCTTGTCACTGCACGACACAGATGGTCTAGCAGAGGCTGAGAACAGAGCAGATGTACTGATTTGCTTGAGAAGGGGTCCTGGTGGAGATGGCTATGTCCTGACCAAGAACCTGTTTCACTTCACATCTCCACTCCACGGCCCAGACTCCCATGAATGGAGGCTTGCAACCGAAGATCTTTAGGTAATTAAATTCTGTAGGGCTGTGCTCTAACCCGTGGAAAGTGAGCCAGCCCAGAGCTCTTGAGAAGCAGGTGTGCCCACCCATACCTTCCTTCCCTTCCCTTTGGCTAGATGCAGACAACAAGGAGGGCCTGGGTGATGGTAGGGGCTAAATTCTAAATTGTTGTATGATGGAAAGTCTCCAGCAACTAAGAACACCTGCTTTAGACAATTACATAAGTGAGAAATAGACTTCTATTGTGTCTGAGTCATTTGATATTTTGGGGTCCTTTTGTCAGAGCGATTAGTACTACACACCTCCTGCAGATGCTGATCGCAACGATGCAGGAGCTGGCGATGGGGTCTGTAGCAGAGATATTTGTGAAGACAGCCACAATGGTTATGGGGTCATGGTCTAGTAAGTGTGACAGGAATGGTGGCAGTGGCCACCTTAATAATGATTCGGCCAGTATTGTTAATGACTGTGAGGTTAACTACAGTGATAGTGATACAGCTGAAAAATACTTTCCCTGTTAACACAGAAATGGCAACTAGACCCAAAGCTGCAGAAAAGAATCACTAAGTTGTCCCTATTTGAAACAGAGTTACCAACATTTTGGGGGCAGGCACTCCCTCAGAGACCAGTAAGGGTTGGGAGAACAGGTCTCTGAGCCCTGCCCTGATGGGTGAGCACCCACCAGTCTATATAAGCAGAGGGCTGGGAGGTGATAGCAGACTGCTGGGAGGTGATAGGTTGCTCCTTCCCTGCTTCCCCACCCAAAGCCAAGATTGGAAGGTGGTGGGGGGATGGTCTAGATGTCCTGAAACAAGGAAGGCTGCATCTCATTCTCCTATTGAACACCTGCCCTGAGATGCGAGGTGGCCCTGCTGGTTCCTCCAGAGAGCTCGTAGTCCTTCAGCGTGGGATTCTTGTGCATCCCATAGAGAGCCAAGGTGTTCCAAAAAGGGCATCTGTGCCCATTAGTGCAGTGACAGCCACTCAAGAGGAGACTGCAATAGCAGCTGGTTAAGTAAAAATTTAGACATGTGTGTCACCCCACTCCTTCCTCACTCTCAACATGGGGGTGGACAGGACTTCCAGAGGGGAGGGAAGGGGTGTAAGACTACGCCTCCTCCCCTTCAATAAGTCACAGGCTGAGACTACACTTGGGAGGAGGGAGGAGAGGATATTTCATTTGCATGAGAATGGGGTTTTAAATCACATGGGTTTGCACCAACAGAAAAGACCACATCACATTGTAATGAAAATTGTCCATGATATTCTCAAGGGATGGGAAGGGGAGGATGTTCAGAGCCCAGGTAAGGCACTTACAGGGGAAATGGAGCCTTTTGTTAAAGTAATACCCCACCAATTTGAGAGTTAATAGACTGGTTACATCAGGAATAGGAATAATGGTGGTGATTCATTAATTTTTTTCATGAAATGTGCACTGTGAGGCTGCCAAGTTGCAGGCCATGAGCTGCTGGGAACAATGCTGGCAGTGGCCACCAGAGTGGAAATGGCAGTAGTTCTGGATGCTGGGGGCGGTGGCAGTCTCCCTTCCTCAGCCCCTACAGCAGTCTGGGCCCCCTCCCACTGTCGTTGGGAATGTCTGTTAGGATACTGGTGCTCACTGTAATCGAGACTCAATTTACGAAGACTGAGCAAGACTGAAGTTTGTTTCTCACCCATGAAAAAACATCCAGGGAGTTGGGGCTGACAAGTTTCCCTTATCAGTGGCCCAGTTTCCATCTACCATGCTTTGCCATCCTCAACATGTGGCTTCATCTCAAGCGCAGTCCCCACCATCAGGCCCACCTCCAGCCAGGCACCAGCACAAGGGAAGAACAAGCTGCACTTCCCTTGATGGGCTTGGCCAGAAATTGCAGGTGTCATTTCCAGTCACATCCCCTTGGCTGGAAATTTTTGCATGGCCATACCCACTACAAGGGACACTTGGAATGTCCATGTCATCTTTAGCTGGGTGGCCATGTAAGCAACTAAAAACTCCGTCACTGTGTAAGGAGAAATGGATACTGGAAAATAACTAGCAGCCTTGGTCACATGGCAGTGTCTCCATTTGCCAAAGCAATCTTTTAAAAAATATTAAAATCTTTCCATTCCCTCTGGTGGCCCATGATGCCCTGTAAGATCTGGTACCTGCCCTTGCTTAAACCCCACCTTGTACCTTGTTCTGCCTTACTCATTGTTCTCTAGCCACACTGGTAGAGTCTTGAGAGCCCCATGACATCCAATTCCTTGCCATCCTGGGGACTTGGGACTTGCTGTCCTCTTGCAAACAATGCCCTCCCCCCAATCTTCCTCACCTTGCAGGCTCAGATTGGCTTGAGCCCCTTAAACAGGCTTCCTGGATAGACCCCCAACCACCCATCCAGTTACTCTCTATTGAGTCACTTTATGTCTTTGTTTCTGGGGACTTATCGGCACCAGTAATGTCTTGTTTATTCATTAGTTCTCTTACTGAACTTCTCCCCACTAAAATGTAAGCTCCACGAGGGCAAGACTCTCCTTGTCTGGTATGTTCACTGTAGAGCCTCTGCACTTAGCCTAGGTAGAATCTCAATAAGCATTTGCTAAATAACACTAAGGTGTTCCGAGACTGCCTCCTTCCTTTCCAAGGGGACAGTGTGGCTTCATATTTATTCTCCATCATGTATAAAGAGAGTTAAGTAGGTAATTTGGCCCTCAAGAAGACCCCCAAATCTACTTACCCAACCAGCCACTTGATTGAGAATGTCTGGCCCACCCCATCGGGGTGTCTGATTCTCAATCAAAACACCACACAGAGTGAAAAAGAAAAAATTGCACATGGCTGGTGATAGGTTTCCCAGCACGGAAATCAGATCTCCAGTAAGCATGGCCCAGTGACTGCCTCAGACTCTTCCCTTGGGGAGGAGTTCATAAAAAAGGAAGAGCACAAAGAGAGGAGGTCTGCTGTGAAGAGGTTTAGGAGTGCACTCCCTAAGGCTAGAGATTTGTGTAGATTAGGAAAGATGAAAACTAAGGCCGGAAATGAAGTAGGGAGTTACCTGCCCATAGAAAGCCATTGGCCTTGGTTGTGGAAGTCAGAGCTGCTGGTCTCAGCCCCACCCTCAGTCACCACATGAACAAGGATAAGTCATGCCACCTTGCTGGGCAGCTGCCTCTCCATATGTTTAATAAGAGAGTTACTGCATTATCTGTAGGGTCCCTTGAAGTCCTGGTAGTCCACGGGAAGAAAGGGCTTTCTTCATTAGCACCAAAGCCCACCAAGCTCTGCACTGAACAGGGTCCCCTCCAAGCGCCTCCTGTCTCCATCACTACATGGCTCCTCTTCTAAACATATTGCTGTTTGCTGTGCCTCTGAGTCATCAAACATTGACAAAGGAATCTGAAGAGAGTTCACTTGACAGTCCAGCAAGCTGGTGTCTGAAGCAGCTGGGAGTGGCTTTTTGCCATCTGTGGATCCTTTGCCATAGGAAGGCAAACTTACTAGCACCCTGTCCCATGCAGCATGCCAGCAAGGGGCTACAAACTGCTGGCTCAATAGCGAGAAAGTTCTTAACAGGTTTGGAAATCTTTTATATCAACATCCCTTATGGGTGCTGAGTGGCCCTGGAGTAGCATCCTTTCTGGCTTAGAGGAAAACAAAACTCCAAATTATTTATAAGGGTATCTACAGAAAAAAAGAAAGAGAGAGAGAGAGAAATTCCACCATGAGTGGGGGACAAAAATGTTAAGTATTTATTTTACCCCCATCTCTAGACTAGATGCTATGAAGAGTGAGGTCCATGTTGGAGTGACAGTTTTAAGCTAATATCTTCCCACTTCTGAAGTTCCAGGAAATAGTGGGACAGTGCAGGATGGGAAGGGGCCTGGGAGGATGACATATAGGTCAGTTTGTTTTAGAACTGTAAAAAATGAACAAATTTCTAGAAAAAAACGTGACACAAGAAAGTAGAAAATCTAAATAGTTTTATAATGATTTTAAAAATTAAAACTATAAATTAAACAAAAAACTTCCCACAAGCAAAGCATCAGGCCTTATGGCTAGCCCAGAAATCTGTAACAAACATTTAAAGAAGAAATAAAGCCAATGTTACACACAGCCTTCCAGAGATACAAAAAAGGAAATGTCACCTTAGTCATTGAGACTATTTAACATGCAAAATCAATTGATATGATTCCCAGCATTAATGGAATAAAGGAGAAAAACCATATGAGTATTTCAAGAGATGCCGAAATGATGCATGTAAATACATTTTGAGGCCTGTTTATAATAAAACCCTCAGCAAACTTAGAATGAAAGGGAACTTCCTGAATCTGATAGAGTACAGTTTACATCACACTTAACAGTGACAAAATGATTATTTTCACCCTGCAGTCAGGAAGAACACAAAGATGGCCACTCTCACCGCTGCTGTTCTACATTATACTGGAGGTCTTAGCCAGGTGAAGAAAAAGAAGTCAAAGGCATAAAGTCGGGAAAGGAAGAAATAACACTCCTTATTTACAAGTGGTGTGAGTATATGTGCTGACAATACCAAGGGAAAAAAACAATAGTTGAATTTTGCAGGAACACAGGACACATACTCGATGATAAAAATAAATTGTATTTCTATACACTAGCAACAGACACTTGAAATGAAATTGAAGAGATAACACCATTTACAATACCATCAAAAAATATCAAAGATGAAGGAAGTCATCCACGCCGTGCTGGAGTCAGCTCATGCCAGTTCATGAGAGCCAACTGAGCATACTTGTGTTGGTTTTCTATTGCAGCATAACACCACCTACTTTGTGGCTTAAAACAACACTGATTTATTACACATTCTGTAGGTCAGAGTCCAGCGGGACATAGTTGGGTTCTCTGCTCAGGGTATCACAAGGCTGCTATCAAGGTATTGGTTGAGTTCTCATCTGGAAGCCTTGGAGAAAAATCCACTGTCAACCTCATTTTATCATTGGCAGAAATCAGTTCCTTGCAGCGGTAGGACTGAAGTCTCCAATTCCTTGCAGGCCACATTCAGGAGGCCACTCTCAGCTCCTCAATGGTCCCTGCATTCCTCATCACATGGCCCCTTCAGCAACGAAGAATTTCTTGCACATCAAATTCACCAAATCTTTTCCCTCCTGTTCAGTGACCAGCCAGAGAAAACTCTGCTCTTAAAGAGCTTATGTGGTGAGGTTGAAATCACCCAGGTCATTTCCCAATCTAAGGCCAAAGGTACCATAGTCGGTAACATAATCATGGGAGCCAAATTCATCATCTTTATAGATTTGGGGATTATGCAAGGTGTGTAAACACCTTGAAGAGGTGTTTACCTCTCAAGGAAGAGGTTAATTTTGGGGAAGATTTCCCAATATTGCTCATCACAGTCCATCCTCTGACCCCCAAATATTTACATCTCTCCCAAATGCAAAAATACATTCACCTCTTTCAAGGTTGGCAAGGGTCTCATCCCATTAAAGCATCAGTTCAAAGTCAAAATTCTCATATAAATCTCATCATATAAAATACCTACATCAGGTGTGGATGAGCCTCCTAGGTGTAATCCATTAGGTATGGACTCTTGGGCACACTTTCTTTCCATCCATGGCTCTGTGACATTAGAGATGGCTACCTGCCCAAAACACTCCTTTCATACAATTGTGGGACAGGTATAGCATAATAGTTATAAGCATTCTGGTTCTTAGGCCTGATGCCAAAAAGAGAAAAATGATAAACTGGATTTCACCAAAATTTAAAACTTTTGCTCTGTGAAAAATTCTGTTAGATTAAAATAAGGGAGAAAATATTTGCAAACCACATATCTGGCAAAGCACTAGTATCTAAAATATGTAAAGAATTTTCAAAACTGAATAGAAAACTAAGAATCCAGTTAGAAAATGGACAGAGGTCATGAACAGATTTTTTGTCAAGCAGATACACGCATGGCAAACAAGCATCTGTAAAGATGTTCAAAGTGCATTAACAAACACAAATTATAACTGCAGTAAGATACCACTGCACACCTATCAGAACAGCTAAAATAAAAAACAGTCTCAACACCAAATGCTGGCAAGGATGCAAAGAAACTGAATCACTCATATATTGCATATGAGAATGAAAAATGGGACAGCCACCCTAGAAAACAGTTCAGCAGCGCCTTAGAAAAAAAAAAACATAACTACCATTCAACCCAGCAATTGCACTCTTGGATATTTATGTCAGAGAAATAAAAACTTACATTCACACAGAAACTGTGCATGAATAGTCATAGCAGCTAGCCAAAACCTGGAAACAACCCAGATGTCCTTCAAGTGGTGAATGATTAAACGAACTGCGGTGCCTCCATACCATGGAACACTACTTAACAGTGAAAAGGACCAAACAACGATGCATCCAACAACTTGGACAAATATTCAGGGATTATGCCAAGTGAAAAAAGGGTCTATCTCAAAGTGTTACACACTGCATGATTCCATTTATATAATATTCTTGAAACAAAATTATAGAAATTGAGAACAGACTAGTGGTTGCCAGGGACCAAGGAAGAGGGAGCTGGATGTGGGTATAAAAAGGCAACATGAGATAGTTTTGCTAATGGAACTGCTACACATCTTGGTAACCTACAGGCCACATTTGTCCAGCTTCCAAATTAACCCCCCGTAGAAGGTCTGATGATTCACAGCTTATATCCTGTCCCTGAGTAAAGAATCTCGAGTCCCTCAAATCTTAATCAGTTCCTCAAATTGATTAATATATAACCTACTGACATTGAAAAAGGCACTGATTTGTTTCTGAATCTGTTTTTTAAGCTTTTATTTTAGAATCAGTGGGTAGATGTGCAGGTTTGTGCATAGGTATATTGTGTGATACTGAGGTTTGAAGTAGAAATGAATCCATCACCCAATAGGTCATTTTTCATATTTCTTTCTTTTTTTTAATTTTTATTTGTTATTTATTTATTTATTTATTTATTTATTTATTTATTTATTTGAGACAGAGTCTTGTTCTGTTGCCCAGGCTGGAATGCAGTGGTGCAATCTCAGCTCACTGCAATCTTCGCCCCCCAGGTTCAAGGGATTCTCCTGCCTCAGCCTCCCTAGTAGCTGGGATTACAGGTGTGCGCCCCCACACCCAGCTAATTTTTGTAAGTTTAGTAGAGATGCGGTTTCACCATGTTGGCCAGGCTGGTCTCAAATTCCTGACCTCAAGTGATCCACCCACCTTGGCCTCCCAAAGTCCTGGGATTACAGGCGTGAGCCACTGCACTTGGCCAGTAGTATTTTTCAACCCTTCCCTCCCTTCCCGCTCTGGTATTCCCTGGTGTCTATTGTTCCCCTTTTTATATCCATGTGAATCCAGTGTTTAGCTCCCACTTATAAGTGAGAACAGGAATCATAAATCATAAAGTTTGCTAACTGGCTTGCATGTAGAACCTTTTAGCCGGTATGTTGTCATCTATAGCCAATGACTGTAACCTCTGTATTGTACTCTCCAATGAAGAGGACAGCTCTAATAAGAAGCTCCTCTCTTCTATTAAACTTTCCCATAGAAACGTTCCAACTTAGAACAGAACCTGGAACACATTGAATTTTGTTGGTGTATCTGCCCAGGTCAGTCCTCACATTTGGCTTCCAATAAACCTTCATCAAATTAGTTTAGTCAACAATCTTGACTGTATTATGTCAATATTGGGTTGTGATATTTTGTAAGAGATAACCATTGAGGGAAACTGGGTAAAGACATACAGAATCTCTTTGTAATATTTCTTGCATGTGAATTTTCAATAATCTCTAAAGAAAAAGTTTAAACAGAAACACTGAGTTGGCATTGGAATTGGACAGTTGGTAGAGGCTGACAGAATTTTGAAAGACGTGATAGATAAAAACCCTTAATTGCTCTGATCAAACTAGTAGAAATATGGACATTAAAGACGCCGTTAGTAAGTGCTCAGAAGATGTAAGGAGCATAATAGCGAAATCCTAAATTGCCTTAGAAAACAACTACATCTCTGTGAGTAGAATGTTAATGGAAATCTGGAATTCAAGAACACTTTTGGACAGAGCTCAGAATTAAATAGGGAGCATGTTATTGGAGGAAGACACATCCTTGTTAAGTGGTGAAAGAAATCTTCACAAAATTGTATCCCAAAGTCCTGTGGAAAGCAGTACTTGTGACAAACTTGCTTACGTGGCCAAGGAGATTTCAAAGCAAAGTGCTGAAGGTCCTCCCTGGTTCCTCCTTGCTACTTGTAGTTAAATGAAAGAAGAGAGAGAGAAATTGATAGGAGAACAGCTAGACAAAAGGAACCAGGGCGGAATGGCTTTGAAAACTATCACCTTCTCCAGATGGCAAAAGATGTTAAATGCCATAAATAGCTGCTGAAATTTTGCTTAGACAAAAGGCTGCACCCAGTGTGACTGGACAACACTCTGCTAAAAGTTTGGAAAGGTTAAGAAAAAAAAAAGGTCAGAGTGTTCAGGCACAAACAATCCCAGGGCTTAAGGGTGTGGGTAGTTTTTCAGTCAAAGTTGAGAGCTTCTAGGAAGCTTTCCAGCCTTCTAGGTTTGCTCCTCAGCCACTGAGGAAGAAGTCAAAGATAGAGAAGGCAGTAACTCAAAATAACCTGGGAATGTGACTGTTGCTAATGGAAACAGAACATGCTGCAAACCCATGCTCCCTTCCATGAAGTAGGAAGGCTGCCTCCGAGGGTGGAGCCAGAAGCCACGCAGGCCAATTCCCAGGCCGTGAAACCTGATCAAGGATCTCTGGCTACCATTTGCCTGGCTGGATTTCCAAACCACTTTGGACTGTTACACTTTTTAACCTTCCATTTCTTCCTTTTTTGAGCCAGAATGCTTATAGCTATTACCCTATACCTGTTTCACGATTGTAGGATGAGAGTTTGGGGGCAGATAATTGTGTCTCTGGTGTCACAGGTCCAGAGATGGAGCAGAAGTGTGCCCAGGAGTTGCATCTAATAACACCCAGGAGCCACATCCACACCTGATTTAGATTTTTTTTTTTTTTTTTTTTTTTGAGACAAGGTCTTGCTCTGTCATTCAGGCTAGAATGCAGTGGTGCAACCACAGCCACTGCAGCCTTGACCTCCTAGGCTCAAGTGACCAGTTTCCCCAGTAGCTAGGACTATAAGCACGCATGTACCTCCACGCCCAGCTATTTTTTTTTATTCTTTGTAAAGACAAAATTTCCCTGTGTTGGTCAGACTGCTCTTGAGCTCCTGACCTCAAGTGATCCTCCTGCCTCAGCCTTCCAAGTATTGGGGACTACAGATATGCACTACCACATTCAGCTTATTTTTAAATTTTTTGTAGAGTGTGGGTCTTGCTATGTTGCCTAGACAGGTCTCAAACTCCTGGCCTCAAGTGATCCTCCTGCCTCAGCCACAGAAAATGCTTGGATTACAGGCAGAGCCACCATAGCCTGCGTGAGTTAGATATTTTACATGAAGAGACTTTGGATCTTGGGATTTATATGGTGGGATTTATATGAGATTTTGGACTTTGAATTAATGCTCTAGTGGAATAAGACCCTTGCCAACCTTGGAAGAAGGTGAATGTGTTTTTGCATTTGGGAGAGATGTAAATATTTGGGGGCCAGAGGATGAATTGTGCTGGGCAGGATTTAAAATAATCCCCAAGATTAACCTCTCCCTATTTACACACCTTGCATATCCCCAGGAACTTAAAGATGACGAATTTTACTCCCGTGATTAGATTACTGACTATGGTACCTTTCGCCTTAGATTGGGAGATGACCTGGGTGGACCTGACCTTGCCACACAAGCTTGTTAAAAGCAGAGTTTTCTCTGGCTGGTCACTGAACAGGAGCCAAAGCTCTGCAGTGATATCCCATTTCATTTCTGATATTGATGATCTTCTCTTTTTATCTTCATCGGGCTTGCTAAAGCTTTATTGTTTTATTAATATTTTTCTGCTTGGCGGTGGCTCATACCTGTAATCCCAGCATTTTGGGAGGCCGAGGTGGATCACTTGAGGCCAAGAATTTGAAACCAGCCTGGCCAAAATGGCAAAAACCTGTATCTACTAAAATTACAAAAAAGCCAGGCGTGGTGGCAAACACCTGTAATCCCAGCTACTCAAGAGGCTGAGGCATGAGAATTGCTCGAAACTGGGAGGTGGAGGTTGCAGTGAGCTGAGATCACGCCACTGCACTCCAGCCTGTGTGACAGAGCGAGACTCTGTCTCAAAAAAATAACATTTTTTTCCCCAAAGATCCAGCTTTTTGTTTCATTGATTTTCTCTATTGATTTCCTTGGGTTTTTTCTGCCCTTAATCTTTATTATTTCTTCTGCATACTTTACACTTATTTTGCTCTTCTTTTTCTAGTTTCTTGAGGTAGATATTTGAATTATTGATTTAAGACTGTTCCTCTATTCTTATGTAAACATTTAGTGCTATAAATTTTCCTCTCAGCTGTGTTCCACATATTTTCATATGTTGTATTTTCATTTAAATATAGTTTTTGTATTTTTTATTTCTATGGAAATTATTCTTTGACTTATGTATTATTTAGACAAATAATTTTGATTTCCAAGTGTTTCGAGATTTTTCTGTTGTCTTTTTACTATCGATCTGTAATTTGATTCCATTATGGTCAAAAAACATAATCCACATGATTTCAATTACTTTAAATTGTTGAGGTTTGTTTTATGACCTAGGATATGGTCTACATTGGTGACTCTTCCATGAGTGCAAAAAAAACATGGCCAGAAGCAGTGGCTCATGCCTGTAATCCCAACACTTTGAGAGGCCGAGGTGGGCAGATCACTTGAAGTCAGGAGTTCAAGGGAGATCAGCCTAGCCAACATGGTGAAACCCCGTCTCTACTAAATATACAAAAGTTAGCCGGGCATGGTGACAAAGCCCTGTAGTCTCAGCTACTTGGGAGACTGAAGCAGGAGAATCGCTTGAACCTGGGAGGCAGAGGTTGCGGTGAGCTGAGATTGAGTCACTGCACCCCACCCTGAGCGACAGAGGAAGACTCCATCTCAAAAGAAAAAAAAAAAAAACAGACCAATTGCAGTGGCTCACGCCTGTAATGCTAGCACTTTGGGAGGCTGAGGCAGGCAGATCACCTGAGGTCACGAGTTCGAGACCAGCCTGGCCAACATAGCAAAACCCCGTCTCTACCAAAAATACAAAAATCAGCCGGCACATGCCTGTGGTCCCAGCTACTCAGGAGGCTAAGCCAGGAGAATCACTTGAACCCTGGAGGTGGAGGTTGCAGTGAGCTGAGATCATGCCACTGCACTCCAGCCTAGATGACAAAGTGAGACTCTGTCAAAAAAAAAAAAAAAAGCAAAGCAAACAAAACACACACACACACACACACACACACACACACACAAAAGAAAGAAAGAAAACCGGCAATGTGCTCTCTGCTGTTGAGTGGACAGTTCTATAGGTGTCTGTCAGGTCTAGCTGGTTTATAGCATTCATTGTTCAAATCTTCTATTTCCTCCAGTTTGCTGATTCTGTCTTCTGTCTTTTCTACTCTAGAGCCCATCCAGTGAGGTTTTTTTTTTACTTCAGTTAGTGTATTTTGTAGTTCTATTATTTCCATTTTGCTCCTCCTTGTAACTTATCTTACATTGCTGAGATTTTCTATTTTTTCATTTGTTTCCAGAGAATTCACGTTGTTTGTTAAAGCCTTTTTATAATGGCCACTATGAAATCCATGCCAGATGATCCAACACCAGATCTTGCTCCATGCTGTCACCTGTTGATTGCTTTTTCTCATTCCTGCTGTGGTTTTCTTGTTACTTGATCTGGTGCATGGTTGTCCGTTGTAATCTAGACATATGGGACATTACATTATGAGAACTCTGGCTTCTGCCTAGCTTTCCCCTTTTTAAGGGGCACAGTTGAGGCATAGCACAAGGGCTGGGGTGCGTATGGTGAACTTCACGCTGAACTTACTGACAGCAGCCCCACAGAAGTAGGGCTGTGACTCACACTGACCCCTGCCAGTGAGTGAGGTGGAAGTTTAGCTCCTCCCTCTATGTCCATGAACACTTTTCCTGCAGCACTAACTTGTACAGGCTCATCGCTTCCAAGTGGGGATGTGAGATCAGCTCCCTGTGGGACCCCACTGCCACCAAGGGAAAAGAGAGGGGAAGGTGACTCACACTGCTTTGCCGCTGCAAGGTGGAGTCAGGAGCTCAGGTGCACCTGCTGAAACCAGGGAAGAGACGGGAAAGCTGAGCCCCAGCTAGCCCTGTTCCCCACCACCTTTTCCACCTCCTTGGTGCCAGGTGAGGGTGGAAACTAATCCCATTCCCACTACCTTATAAATTTTTGTAGGAGAGGAAAAAACTCTTCCTCTGCTTTCTTGGGTTCAGTGGCTAGGGCATGCAAGCCAAACTGATTTTTAAAAATCAACAGAAGAAAAAGAAAACAGTTTATTTACATTTGCAACACATAAACATGGAGGTGCAAAGTGTAAGTAACTCAATGAGATGGTTAGAATTTGGGGCTTAGAAAACCAGTTTGACAAAGGGAAATAAATCTTCAGAGAAGTGACAAGAGGAGGGAAAAAGGATTTGGCCTTTAGGGGCAGTGAAGGTAAATATCTGGGGGAAGCCAGGGCAGATAAGGATTACGTTAGTGGGGTTTGTTTTTGCAGACCCAACCCAGGTCCGCTTTCTGCCTCCAGTAATAACGGTTGTTTTGTCCTCCTGGTATGGGAGAGGAGAGGGAGATACTGTCACAGAGAGAAATGTATGCCCTGCCTTTAGGCAGAAATTGAGCAGTGGAACGTAGAGAGCTTTTCCTGCCTCTGCTGTTTCTCAATTGCCTTCAGCTCAAAATAATCTCTATGCTCAAGTGGCATGTTTTGGGGTAGCATATTCCAATGCCCTTAGCTCCATTGCTGCTGGGTGGAGGTGCAGCTCAGCTTGCCCCTGGGCCCTCTTAACACCTCCCTGGCAGGGAAGCTGGAGCATCACTGGCTTCACCGATCAGCACCACTGCAACGTGGAGGGCTGTTTTCACTGGTGTTTGGCTGGAGTAGGAAAGGTATTGCCAAGAAAACTTCTGTTCTTAGGCCACCCTTTTCCTGGAGCCTGTTGGTCCGAGCCTGCTGGAGGCTCTGCAGTGCACTGCAAGGATGTCAAGGATGTGTGGGAGGCAAGAGGGAAGCCGGGGCTCATTGCTGGGTCCATCCCGTGCCCGGAGGTCCCAAGGCCTGCCTTCTTCTTTCCGCCTTTCTGAGACCTCTGTGGTCATTTGTTGTTTTATGTCCAGGGACTTTTAGTTGTAAGGGAGAGGACAAGGGAGAAACAGGGCTACTCCACCTTCCTGGAAACTGGGAGCTCCCTCCCACACACACTTTTTTTTTTTTTTTGAGACGGAGTCTTGCTCTGTTGCCCAGGCTGAAATGCAGTGGCGTGATCTTGGCTCACTGCAACCTCCACCTACCACTTTCAAGAGATTCTCCTGCCTCGGCCTCCCAAGCAGCTGGGACTACAGGCACATGCCACCACACCCAGCTAATTTTTTGTATTTTTAGTAGAGACGGGGTTTCACCATGTTGGCCAGGATGATCTCGATCTCTTGACCTCTCCACACACTCATTTTAGGTGTTTGTTACAGCAGCCCCACTCTCTCAGTACCAAAATCTGTATTAGTTTGCTATTGCTACATGCCAGTTATCACAAACTTGGTGGTTTCAAACATCAATGTACTACTTCACAGTTTCTGCAGGTGAGAAGTCCAGGCATGGAATGGCTGGATTCTCTGCTTGGGTCTCATTGGAGCTGCAGTTCTATCTGGGGCTCAGGGTCACCTTCCACACTCACTGGTTGTTGGCACAAGTCGCCTACTTGGTGTTGTGGGACTGAGGTCCCCATGTTCTTGCTAGCTGTGGGCCAGGGACCACCCTCACCTCCTAGAGGGCACTCTCCGATTCCCACCGTGTGACCCTTCCATCTCAGCAGCAGGGAACCTCCCCCAAGCCAAGTACTTCTCATGCTTGGAATCTCTCTTACTTCCCCTACTGCAACCAGCCAGAGAAGACTTCCTGCTTTTAGGGGTTCATGTGATTTGGTGAGGCCCACTTGTAATATCCTTATCTGAAGGCCAACTATGCCACATGTCGATCTAATCTCAGGAGTAAAATCCATCATCTTCCCAGCCCAGGGCTCGTATAGGATATGTACAGTAGAGGGCAGGAAAGCTTGAGGGCCATGTTGGGGGGTCGTGCACCTCTCTTCAACTGCATGTTCATGGACATCACATCGTTAGCTTGAAATCAACCACGTTGGGTCTTTTTCCACCAGAGAACTCAACAAATGCTAAAAGTTGGGACTTCTCTCCCCAGGGCAGGTCTACCAGCACACTAACTGAATAAATATAATGGAAGATGTCAAGTCCTCCAACACCAAACACTGCAAAGCATTGTTAGGAAAAATAAAGATGACCTAAATAAACAGACCAGCTGTACCAGGTCCATGAGTGGGGAGGACTCGATGTTGTTAAAAGATCAGTTATCCACAAACGATCAATAGATACAAGTCAATCTCAATCAAAATCTCATCTGTTACATGTGTGTGCATGTGTATAAATTGGTATGCGATTCAAAAATTCATCTGGAAATGCAAAGACCTTTGATAGCTCTAACAATTTTGAAGTAGAAGAAAAAAGTGAAAGCTATACACTGTAAGATTTCAAGCCTTGCTCTAAAATTGCAGTAATAAAATCAGGGTAGTACTAACATAAGGATAGAGATAGAGACCAATGGAACAGAATTTTATAAATCCCAGAAACAGACCCACACATATACAGTCATTTCATGTATGACAAATGTGCTACTGCAATTCAGTGGGGGGGAAGAGTGATCCTTTCAAGAAATGATGCTGGAGAAATTACATACTCATATGGGAAAAAATAAACCTTGACCCCTCTCCTACCAAAATGAATTTGTGATAGATCATAAACTTTAACATCAAAGGTGAAACACGAAAGTTCCTAGAGGAAAATTCAGGAGAATATCTTTATGAACTTAGGGTAGGCAAAGTTTTCTTAAATGGAACACACACGGTCAGGCGCAGTGGCTCATGCCTGTAATCCCAAAACTTTGGGAGGCTGAGGTGGGTGGATCACGAGGTCAGGAGTTCAAGACCAGCCTGAACAATGTGGTGAAACCCCGTCTCTACTAAAAATACAAAAATTAGCCTGGCATGGTGGTGTGCGCCTGTAATCCCAGCTACTCAGGAGGCTGAGGCAGGAGAATTGCTTGAACCCGGGAGGCAGAGGTTGCGGTGAGCCGAGATCACACCACTGCACTCCAGCCTGGGTGACAGAGCAAGACTCCATCTCAAATAAATAAATAAATAAATAAATAAATAAATAAATGAAACACACACACACACACACACACACACACAAAATGAAAATAAATTTAGACTTTACTAAAAGTGAAAGCTTCTGTTCACCAAAGGCTTCATTAAAACAATGCAAAGAAGTAAAAAAAAAAAAAAAAAAAAGGGAGGGGGGAAGCTTTTACCTCTACCCTTTTAGGGTTTTTCAGCTGGGTCTGAGAATTAAATTGACATAATACAGGTCAACGGGAAAAAGCATGCAAATTCACTTAATGCAAGTTTTACATAGCGCAGGAGCCTTCATCAGAAGGTAAAAACCCAAAGATGCAGTTAGATGTGAGCGCTTATGTACTGAATTAGACCAAGAGTGGTAAGTTATGAAAATGTGACCAGGCAAAGGCTTGGGCAAAGGGAGTTAATTGGTGGAGAACTGGCTGAGAGGATGAGAGTTAGTCTAGCAAGGTTTGTTTCTGCAGATTTCCCTTAGTCTCAACTTCCTGTCCCCAAAGATAAGAATGATGCTGTCCTTCTGGTGTTGGCAGAACGCCTTTCACAGGGGAACTTTATCTCCTGCTCTTCAGAGACAGAAGGAAGGCCAGAGTGATCTTGCACCTTCTGTTTTCAAGTGCCTTTAACTCAAAATAGTCACTATGCCAGAGTGTCATATTTTTATCTCCTTCAGAGATAAGCCACAGACTAAAAGACATTTGCATTACATAAATCCAGCATGAGACTTTTACCCAGAATATATAAAGAACTCCTACAAACTGATTAATTCTAAAAACAGTCAATCCCATGGGAAAAAAAATAGCAAAAGACTTATGCTTTCTAAAAAAGGATATCTAGATGGCCAGTGAGTACATGAAAAGGTGGCCAACATCATTATTCCTAAGAAAAATGAAAATTAAGACCATCACAACATACCACTATACCCCCAGTCAAGGTGAAATTAAAGGAACTGAAAATACCAAATTTTAGCAAAGACATGGTATAATTGAAACTCTTAAATACTGCTGGCAGGAATATCAATTAAGATAATCACGTATACCTTACGACCCAGCAATTCCACTTCAGAGTTTGTTCACTAATGGTAATGTAAAGGACCCTTCAGGCCAGGCACGGTGGCTCATGCCTGTAATCCCAACATTTTGGGAGGCCAAGGCAGGCAGATCACCTGAGGTCAGGAGTTTGAGACCAGCATGGCCAACGTGGTGAAACCTCATCTCTACTAAAAATATGAAAATTAGCCAAGCGTAGTGGTGAGTGCCTGTAATCCCAGCTACTCTGGAGGCTGAAGCAGGAGAATTGCTTGAACCCGGGAGGCAGAGTCTGCGGTGAGCCGAGATCACGCCACTTCACTCCAGCCTGGGCAACATAGTGAGACTCTGAAAAAAAAAAAAAAAAAAAAAAAAGGCCCTTCATAGAGATTTTATTCATAAATGGGAGACAAGCCAATTATCCACTGGGACGGAGCAGAAACCCCTCTTAGGGGCCTTCCAGGCCCCCAAAGCATGGAAATAACAGAAAACTCTTGAGTCCCTTCCAGGGAAATTCCAGGTACCTATCTAGGCTTGAGAAGTGAATGAACAACCTGAGAAGCAAGCAGGTAATCACAGCTTAAACAGTACCTACTCAAGGGAGCTAGAGTTACAAGGTGTTTGGTTCCCTATAGAAACTAAAGATAACATCTTGACATGTGTCTCTGAGTTGTTTTTTCAGAAACCCAGACCCCCACCAGATGGAAAATGCCAACCACTGTCAGATAAAGGGGAACGGGGGACTGAACTCCAACTGTTACCAGGAAGTACAGGAATCCTCGGTTCTTTGTCTTACTCGGAGGAGGCACTCTGCCAAGTGACTGATTTACAGAAGGACACTAGAGAGCAGACAGTTATTTAAGGGAAGTACACTCTGCAAAGATGAGGCAGAGTGGAATGCTAAAGGGAGTGGGCCAGCAGCAGCTTGAGAGTTCTGCACTGGGTTTTTATGATATTGGAGTCTTTTCTGAAGTTCCTGCCTCTGTCTTAAGTCTGCTGTTTTTCTTTGCCTCGTTTTCCTACTTCTGCCTTAAGTCTCCATCCTTTCCCTGCCTAGTTCCCACCCCAGGCTTGTGGGACCCTCCCTTACTATTAGTTGGTGAGCATGCATGGGTCCAGTGTTGGATACGCATCCTATTTGATGGCTGCATTGCTCATTACTGCCACCCCAGGAAGGCTGTATAGTACTCAGATCTATACTTACTGTACCTGTGTTATCTCTTACGAATTTCCTTCTCTGCCCTCTTCCCCTTATCAGCATGCACCTAGCTACGTTCGGACACATTAACTGCAGAATGAATGATTACTGGGCATCTTAATGGGCGTGCCTTCCTGTATAGGTATTCCCCCTCCTCTCTACTTGTATCTATCATGCCTGTTTCAGGTGGTCCCTGAGGGGTGAGATTTTCCCGACCTCCCTTTTTTCAGGAGCTGTCCTCTCCTGTTCATGTCTGGCTATCTGCCTGCTCTAACATGACCACCAGTCTTTGTTCTAAATTTCTTCCAGAGGAGCCTGGAAAGAATCATTCTCATAGACCAAACTTTAACATTCCTTTCTGCTGACCTCAAGTTTTAGACAAAGCCTCACTTCCTTAACCAATTGCAAATTAAAGAATCTCTGAATCCACCTATGACCTGTAAGCCTCCGCTTCAAGATAGCTTGCCTTTTGGGGCCAAAACAAATGTATGGCCTCCATGTGTTGACTTACGACTTTGCCTGTAACCTCTCTCTCCCTGCCTTTAAAAACCCTTACATGTAAGCCTTCTGGAATCTCAGGTATTAAGCGTTAGCTGCCCAACTCTCTTTGCTTGTCACCCTAAAGTAAATACCTTTCTTTCTCTCACTGCAAATCTCAGTGTCAATGTTTGGCTTGCTGCACCAGGCAAGTGGACCCAAGTTCAGTTTAGTAACACCATCAACAGTAGATGGGGCCAGGTGCAGTGGCTCACGCCTGTAATTTCAGCAATTTGGGAGGCCGAGGACCTCAAGTAGGCAGATCACTTGAGGTCAGGAGTTCAAGACCAGCCTGACCAACATGGCGAAACCCCACCTCTACTAAAAATGCAAAAAAATATTAGCCAGGCTTGGTGGTGCATGTCTGTAATCCCAGCTACTCAGGAGGCTGAGGCACAAGAATTGCTTGAACCTGGGAGGCAGAGGTTGCAGTGAGCCAAGATCACGCCACTGTGTGGCAGGCCAAGTCTCACTAACTCAGGCCTCCATAGTAACTGTTTCAGTACTGAGTGGTTAAGTTAAATATTAAAAGCCAGTGCTCCAGGAACAGAAAACCAAACACGGCATGTTCTCACTTATAAGTGGGAGTTGAACAATGAGAACACATGGACACAGGGAGGGGAACATCACATGCCAGGGCCTGTTGAGGGGAGGGAGCCAAGGAGAGTGATAGCATTAGGACAAATACCTAATACATGCGGAGCTTAAAACCTAGATGACAGGTTGGTGGGTGCAGCAAACCACCATGGCACATGTATACCTATGTAATAAACGTGCACGTTCTATACATGTATCCTACAACTTAAAGTATAATAAATACATAAAGCCGGTGCTCTTATGCAAAGGCTGGGATGTAACAAAAGCCCATCAAGAGTTTGCCTAGGCCTTTCCTGGGCCCTAAAGCATAACAAAATAATAGAGGAATTCTTAATAGAACCCATTTAGGATTAAACAAGTTTTACTGTGGGTCTGAAGAAACTTCCCAGGCCTCCACAAACAAGTTTATTGAGGGTCTGAAGGAACTCCCCAAACCTGTGTGATTTAGCAGAAGACAAGATTAGAGTAATCATCCCAGTACCTGGACCCATTTAGATTAAGTAAATTTACTGAGGCTGCAGAGGAAGGTCTTCAGGACTCAGACCTTAGTTGCAGATTAAAAGAAGTTAATCACTTATGTCTTTAGATGAATGCACACTTAACACGTAGACATATAGCTTAAAAGGTATATAAGCTCTGGAAAACTGTAATTTTGAGTTGGTCTGGTGATAATTTCCAGGCCTTCTCCCTATAACCAGTTGCAGAAATAAAAATTTTCTTCCTCCCCAGTTCATCTGCATCTCATTGTTGGGTCATGAGAAATAGCAGCCCAACCCTCAGTTTGGTCCGGGAACGAAATTTGGTGCACCAACCAGGAGAGACCAGGACAGTGCTGTGGCATTCTGCGACCAGTGGCTTACCATGAGACAGTCTTCAGGAGGATCCCAGCATCTGCACAAAATTGCACATCCCTTTCACTACTGGGGAAGAACTGAGATCAGAAGCAGACACGCTCAAAGGGTGAGTTAATTGGATCTTATGCCAAGATCCTATTGTTTTCCTATCTGGGCTTGTTAAGCCATTTGTCTGGTCCCACCAAGGGAAGCAATAGGGTTCGCTCATACACCTGCTTTGCATTTTGGTTGAGATAGGTTTGGAGTTGGTTTTGGATCTGTTTTGCCTGACTGCACTCCCCATTGTCCAAAATTTGTCTCCACTTGTGTATCTGTCTTATTCCTTTTGACGCTGTGTAAACTTGAAAATAGGAGGTATTGGGTCCATTCCTGCTGAGAGACCTCTGAGAAGGAAAAATATTTTTTTAGAAGTTCAATGGTTAAAATTCAGCTTAATTAAAAGCTAACATCCAAGATATGTATATGAATATGTGCATGTGTGCATGTTTGTATTTAAAAGGCCTTCATGTTTTTGTTTTTATTTCTCTCCTAGGACCCTTTTTTTTTGAGACAGAGTTTCACTCTGTCACCAAGGCTGGAATGATGCAGTGGTGTGATCTCAACTCACTGCAACCTCTGCCTCCCGGGTTCAAGTGATTCTCCTGCCTCGGCCTCCTGAGCATCTCGGATTACAGGCACCTGCCGCCATGCCCGGCTAATTTTTGTATTTTTAGTAGAGACAGGGTTTCACCATGTTGCCCGGGCTGATCTTGAACTCCTGACCTCAGGTGATCCACCTGCCTTGGCCTCCCAAAGTGCTAGGATTACAGATGTGAGACACCACGCCCGACCTAGGACCTTGTCTTTTTAAGCAAAAGTTTTTTCTTCTCAGTTGACTGAATTCTGTTTTCTTCATTAATTGCTATTACAACAGAAGCTACTCTGGGGTTTTTAAGAAAAGGTGTAATTTAGACACTTAGAAATATCTTTGTTTGGAAAAAAAAAAATTTAAGTGCATTGTAAAAGCATCACATGGTCTAGCCTCATAATAATTCTCCCTTTTTGAAAACACAGGATTCAGTGTGGGCTCTGCCCAAAGCTCAAAGATCCAGTTAAAAGATAGGTTGTCAATATCTAAATAAAGTTAGTCTCCTTATGCAGTCCTATAATAAATTGCCATAATTTTATGTTTGATCTGGCATTCATCTTTAATCTCCCTCTAGCACCACCCAGGCTTTTTCTCTGTGACACTCAAGAGTTATTTCCTTTAATATGCAGATTTAGGGATATTTAGCTGACAACTGCCAGAGTAATAAAACAGGTTATCGAGAGTTTGCAAGTCTAAGAGAGGAAAAAGGAGGTCTTATGAATCTATAAAAATGTATAAAAACTATACCTATAAAATGAATATAAAACTTCTATTGGTATGCCTAATACATCTACATATTTATGTGTTGTGTATACCATGTTTTACTGCTGAAAATATATGAAAGAGTTCTAATTAAGTAGCTTAAAGAAAAATAAAAGCACTTAAATACTTTGCCAGGAAAAAAAAAGAAAAACTGGTCAAAAGCTTTTTCAAGTTTATGTAACAAGTAAAAACTTTAATAAATAAGCTACCTTTAAAAATTATTAGTAAAGTAATATTAGAAATGTCTTCAGAGTTGCCAGCATACATTTTTGTTTGCATTTATCGATCAAGCAATTTCATACTTATCTCTGCCAAATACTGTAAGATGCCAAAATATAGCATAGAGGCTACAAAACTATAACTCATCCCCAAACAGAATGATCTTTGCTTGTGTCATTTTTAATAAATGAAACGTTAATACTAGTTTAATGAAAATAGCTGTATCTTGAATTACTTAGTAAAACACCAGAACTTCTAATCTTGTGGCCTTAAGCAGTCTAGTCCACAGACATGAAGGAAGTTTGTTCTGGAGAAGGACTGTTATCATCTTTGTTTCAAAGCTGAATTATAAATTAAGTTAATGAACAAGAATAGCTTGGAGGTTAGAAGCAAGATGGAATCAGTTAAGCCAGATCATTTTCACCATCTCAGTTATAATTTTGCAATGACAGTTTCATAACTTTAAATGATGACTATCACAGTTTTCATAAATAATTAGATAAAGGTAATGTTTAAAGATAAACAAACATCATAATTTAGAATCTAAAGTTTAATTAAATTAAATAACAAATATTTCATTATTTGGGTATTTTCCAATAAAAATATATTTTAGGAAAACATTCTTTCTAAAAATTGTGTCCTTTTTCAAGGGTAAATAATTTTTGTCTAATTCAAAGTTTATTTAAAGGTTATATATAAAACAAGCTAAAAGAAACCAGGAAATAAGGGAGATATAAAGAAAGTTATAAAAAAATAAAGGGAGATTAAAGACTATTGGTAAAATAAAAACATCTTCAAAAATGTAAACATTTGGTCTAAATTATGCAGGTCAAATATTAGGTTTGCTAAATGCTGTAAGTCATAAGCTGCTTCTTTGACTTAAAAATTGTTCAATTTATTTTGGAGTGTTAAATTCTAGATAAGGCCTGGGGGCATATGAAATTAGCCATGCCCCTATCTATGCAAAAGGTATTAAAGAAAAAAGATTTTATATAAAAAAAAAATCTTGTATGGTAAATTCTCTTCCTAAAGTAAAATAGCTGGTTGTTTAAAAAGAGGGATGTTTAGGACAAGTCAGAAAGTCGAGACATGTCATAGCTTCTCTGTGTAAGTTGTGAAAAAATTTATAAAAGGGAATTTGTGCAAGAAATGTTGTACAATTTAAAGGTAATTAGGTTTCCTAAATGCTTTATGACTCTTAGCTCTACAACTTGCCTGCTTTACAGCTAGGTAAGGCCTGGGACACATGGAGTTAAATGCTGCAGTAAGT
This sequence comes from Hylobates moloch, assembly GCF_009828535.3. NCBI lineage: Eukaryota > Metazoa > Chordata > Mammalia > Primates > Hylobatidae > Hylobates > Hylobates moloch. The sequence goes on from NW_026652299.1 coordinate 32,445,353, forward strand.
CAGACCTTATCTGCACTTCTGTCTAGGTCCTACACTCCACACTTAGTACATAATTAAAATCCCAAACTTACCAAGGTTTTCACCAAAAGTAAAGGTTGCTAAGAGTTAATGGTGTAACATGTATTTGAGACTATTGAAGAAGCAGTTTTACATGCAAGGTATGTAAGGAAAGTAAAATATAATTCTGGTAAAAAGATTATAAGAAGGCATGAGAATGTGGATCTTTGCCTAGATTAAAAGGTTAAAGGATTTTTTTAAGTTGGATAAAATAAAGATGAAGGTTGAAGCAAGTTGTGTAAGATTGATTTTAAGGGAAATTCCATGTCTAAACATATTGGATAAAGTTAAAGGGGTATCATCCAGTTTTCCTATAAATTCAGTATTAAAATAAAAGCTCAACAGGTTTCTTTTAGAGCACTAACATGCTCTTTAACAAAAATTGTAAAGGGTTATAAAAGATCTATAAAAATCTTACCTTATGATCAGACATTAAAATCTGGTAAATATGTCTATAAGGTTTTATTAAGAGGTTTACAATGAGAACGGAGACACAACATACCAGAATCTCTGGGACACATTCAAAGCAGTGTGTAGAGGGAAATTTATAGCACTAAATGCACACAAGAGAAAGCAGGAAAGATCTAAAATTGACACCCTAACATCACAATTAAAAGAACTAAAGAAGCAAGAGCAAACACATTCAAAAGCTAGCAGAAGGCAAGAAATAGCTAAGATCAGAGCAGAACTGAAGGAAATAGAGACACAAAAAAACCCTTCAAAATATCAATGAATCCAGAAGCTGGTTTTTTTAAAAGATCAACAAAACTGATAGACCGCTAGCAAGACTAATAAAGAAGAAAGGAGAAAAGAATCAAATAGACGCAATAAAAAATGATAAAGGGGATATCACCACTGATCACACAGAAATACAAACTACCTTCAGAGAATACTATAAACACCTCTACACAAATAAACTAGAAAATCTAGAAGAAATGGATAAATTCCTCAACACATACACTCTCCCAAGACTAAACCAGGAAGAAGTTGAATCCCTGAATAGACCAATAACAGGCTCTGAAATCGAGGCAATAATTAATAGCCTACCAACCAAAAAAAGTCCAGGACCAGATGAATTCACAGCCGAATTCTACCAGAGGTACAAGGAGGAGCTGGCACCATTCCTTCTGAAGCTATTCTAATCAATAGAAAAAGAGGGAATCCTCCCTAACTCATTTTATGAGGCCAGCATCATCCTGATACCAAAGCCTGGAAGAGACACAACAAAAAAAAGGGAATTTTGGACCAATATCTCTGATGAACATCAATGCAAAAATCCTCAATAAAATACTGGCAAACCATATCCAGCAGCACATCAAAAAGCTTATCCACCATGACCAAGTTGGCTTCAGCCCTGGGATGCAAGGCTGGTTCAACATATGCAAATCAATAAACGTAATCCATCACATAAACAGAACCAAAGACAAAAACCACATGATTTTCTCAATAGATGCAGAAAAGGCCTTTGATAAAATTCAACAGCCCTTCATGCTAAAAACTCTCAATAAATTCAGTATTGATGGGACATATCGCAAAATATTAAGAGCTATTTATGACAAACCCACAGCCAATATCATACTGAATGGGCAAAAACTGGAAGCATTCCCTTTGAAAACTGGCACAGGACAGGGATGCCCTCTCTCACCACTCCTATTCAACACAGTGTTGGAAGTTCTGGCCAGGGCAATCAGGCAGGAGAAGGAAATAAAGGGTATTCAATTAGGAAAAGAGGAAGTCAAATTGTTCCTGTTTGCAGATGACATGATTGTATATCTAGAAAACCCCATCTTCTCAGCCCAAAATCTCCTTAAGTTGATAAGCAACTTCAGCAAAGTCTCAGGGTACAAAATCAAGTGCAAAAATCACAAGCATTCTTATACGCCAATAACAGACAAACAGAGAACCAAATCATGAGTGAACTCCCATTCACAATTGCTTCAAAGAGAATACAATACCTAGGAATCCAACTTACAAGGGATGTGAAGGACCTCTTCAAGGAGAACTACAAACCACTGCTCAACTAAATAAAAGAGGACACAAACAAATGGAAGAACATTCCATGCTTATGGATAGGAAGAATCAATATCGTGAAAATGGCTATACTGCCCAAGGTAATTTACAGATTCAATGCCATCCCCATCAAGCTACCAATGACTTTATTCACAGAATTAGGAAAAACAACTTTAAAGTTCATATGGAACCAAAAAAGAGCCCGCATTGTCAAGACAATCCTAAGCCAAAAGAACAAAGCTGGAGGTATCATGCTACCTGACTTCAAACTATACTACAAGTCTACAGTAACCAAAACAGCATGGTACTGGTACCAAAACAGAGATATAGACCAATGGAACAGAACAGAGCCCTCAGAAATAATACCACACATCTACAACCATCTGATCTTTGACAAACCTAACAAAAACAAGAAATAGGGAAAGGATTCCCTATTTAATAAATGGTGCTGGGAAAACTGGCTAGCCATAATTAGAAAGCTGAAACTGGATCCCTTCCTTACACCTTATACAAGAATTAATTCAAGATGGATTAAAGACTTAAATGTTAGACCTAAAACCCTAAAAACCCTAGAAGAAAACCTAGGCAATACCACCCAGGACATAGGCATGGGCAAAGACTTCATGTCTAAAACACCAAAAGCAATGGCAACAAAAGCCAAAATTGACAAATGGGATCTAATTAAGCTAAAGAGCTTCTGTACAGCAAAAGAAGCTACCATCAGAGTGAACAGGCAACCTACCAGATGGGAGAAAATTTTTGCAATCTACTCATCTGACAAAGGGCTAATATCCAGAATATACAAAGGACTCAAACAAACTTACAAGAAAAAAAAACAACAACTCCATCAAAAAGTGGGCAAAGCATATGAACAGACACGTCTCAAAAGAAGACATTTATGCAGCCAACAGACACATGAAGAAATGCTCACCATCACTGGCCATCAGAGAAATGCAAATCAAAACTACACTGAGATACCATCTCACACCAGTTAGAATGGCGATCATTAAAAAGTCAGGAAACAACAGGTGCCGGAGAGGATGTGGAGAAATAGGAACCCTTTTATACTGTTGGAGGGACTGTAAACTAGTTCAACCATTGAGGAAGACAGTGTGGCGATTCCTCAAGGATCTGGAACTAGAAATACCATTTGACCCAGCCATCCCATTACTGGGTATATACCCAAAGGACTATAAATCATGCTGCTATAAAGACACAAGCACACGTATGTTTATTGTGGCACTATTCACACTGGCAAAGACTTGGAACCAACCCAAATGTCCATCAATGATAGACTGGATTAAGAAAATGTGGCACATATACACCATGGAATACTGTGCAGCCATAAAAAAGGATGAGTTCATGTCCTTTGTAGGGACATGCATGCAGCTGGAAACCATCATTCTCAGCAAACTATCACAAGGACAAAAAACCAAACATCGCATGTTCTCACTCATAGGTAGGAATTGAATAATGAGAACACTTGGACACAGGAAGGGGAACATCACACACCAGGGCCTGTCATGGGGTGTGGGGAGGTGGGAGGGATAGCATTAGGAGATATACCTAATGTAAATGACGAGTTAATGGGTGCAGCACACCAACATGGCACATGTATACATATGTAACAAACCTGCACGTTGTGCACATGTACCCTAGAACTTAAAGTATAATAAAAAAAATTGGGTTTAACAGTAATAGTACACTAATGTAAAGGTGAAATTTGGCTGGGCGTGGTGGCTTAAGCCTGTAATCCTAGCACTTTGGGAGGCTGAGGCAGGCAGATCACAAGTTCAGGAGTTCAAGACCATCCTGGCCAACATGGTGAAACCCCGTCTCTACTAAAAATACAAAAACATTAGCCAGGCATGCTGGTGGGCACCTGTAGTCCCAGCTACTCAGGAGGCTGAGGCAGGAGAATGGCGTGAACCCAGGAGGTGGAGCTTGCAGTGAGCCAAGATTGCGCCACTGCACTCCAGCCTGGGTGACAGAGCAAGACTCCATCTCAAAAAAAAAAGTGAAATTTGGCTTATTTGGTATAAAAATTATACAGGAAGAATTATCAAATATGAAATGGTGTTTTGCTTTCTTTGGACTATATTTGTATAAATATTTTATTGGTATGTGTTCCAAAGTTAAGGGAGACTCCTACAATTCTGACATATCTTAGTGTGTGTTATCAGTAAGAATTACAATGGTTATGTTAAATTATTGCGTGCCACAGAGGTAACAGATATCCTTGTCAATTATGTCTTTAACTATGGCTACCCTAAAACTTTTTGACATCCATAAACAATTGTTGTCTTGTTTTGGTCCTCTTTAGAAGGTGGTTTTATAATCAACTACAAAGCTCTAACAGGTGCTATTGAATTCAAGTTTCTGATAAGTTTGGTGATTGTAACATCAGAATAGAGGAAAAACATTCAGGACTCTTGAAGAGCTAAAATGTTCATTAATATCAAGCAGTACAGGAATTAACTGCATGAATTGAACTAAGAGGAAACTGTAGTGATCTTCTTGACATTTTGCTTAAAACATTGCTAATCCTTTATTTTGCTTTTCAGAGTTAAGGAAACTTTTCTTTTGAGCTATTGACAGCTTTTAACTATTTAGTATATTCCCATGAATAAAATCTGGAGCATATTTGTTTCTCTCTACCTGATTTCTCCAGAATTTGGAAACTATTTGTGAGTATTCTTAATTTATGGCAATATAGTTATTTGCATAAGTGCAATAAGGATCTGTTTCCTTTTGTAACAGGACACAATTGGACAAACTGGTTATTTTGCCAAGGCTTTGATTGGAATGGTATGCTTTCCTTTAAGGAATCAAACTTGACTTATAAAGCCAATAAAGCCCTTGGAAAACTGCCCTCCTATTCTGTGTACACAGTCCCTGTACAGGGTTTCTGATTTGTAGTAAGTAAAGAATGCCACTTTCTGATAGGTCAGGAACCCCAAGTTATCTTGGAACCTCAAGAGGAGAGGAATTCTTCCAACTCATAGGTATTTGATGGTACAAATCCATGGCTGGGCTTGGCTTTAAAAATGTCTTATCTCAGATTCCTTCTATGGAACAAAGTTCCAACAAAGCCAATTTTAAAAGCCTAGGTAACAAATAATTATTCTTGCTGCACTTTGAGAGTGCTACTTGGAACAAATCGACCTCTCCCACTCCAGCGTTCGGTGCCCCATAACAATGACCCCCTCTCGGCAGGAAGTAGCCAGAAAGATTATAATGCCCCATCTTCGTATGATTCTCATGACAAATAACTATACAAGCATGATAGAAATCATGCACAAATTGACAGTGGGGATTGTGTCAGGCCAGGTCTCACTAACACAGTCCTCCATCACAACTGTTTCAGTACTGAGTGGTTAAGTTAAATATTAAATGCCAGTGCCCTTATACAAAGGCTGGGATGCAACAAAAGCCCATCAAGAGTTTGCCTAGGCCTTTCCTGGGCCCTAAAGCATAACAAAGTAATAAAGGAATTCTTAAAAGAACCCATTTAGGATTAAACAAGTTTTACTGTGGGTCTGAAGAAACTTCCCAGGCCTCCACAAATAAGTTTACTGAGGGTCTGAAGGAACTCCCCAAACCTCTGTGATTTAGCAGGAGACAAGATAAGGGTAAGCATCCCAGTACCTGGACCCATTTAGATTTAGTAAATTTACTGAGGCTGCAGAGGAAGGTCTTCAGGACTCAGACCTTAGTTGTAGATTAAAAGAAGTTAATCACCTACATCTTCAGATGAATGCACACTTAACACGTAGACATATAGCTTAAAAGGTATATAAGCTCTGGAAAACTGTAATTTTGAGTTGGTCTGGCAATAATTTCCAGGTGTTCTCCCTGTAACTGGTTGCAGAAATATAAATTCTCTTCCTCCCCAGTTCATCTGCACCTTGTTATTGCGCCACGAGAAATAGCAGCCTGACCCTCAGTTTGATCTGGGAACAACTGCACTCCAGCCTGGGCAACAGAGCAAATCTCCGCCTCAAAAAAAAAGAAAAAAGAAAGAAACGGTTGATGGGATATATAATTTATGCTATATTCATACAATGGAATAACATAGCAATGAACAAAAACGAACTACACACACGCAATAATAGGGATATATTGCTCAGTTATAATGATGAGCAAAAACAAACACAAAATAACATATACAGTAAATTCCATTTATATGAAATTTAAGAGGAGGCAAACTAATCCTCCTGCATATATCAAATACATTTTGGAGATAATTTGGGAAATATGGGTAAGTACTGGATGTTTGACAATATTAGACATTTGTTCATTTTCTTAGGTGTGACAATGGTATTGTTATCACTCATATGAAATGATTAAGAGCAACATGTCATGATAGCTCCAACTACTTTTAAACTCTTTTAAGAGTGTGTGTGTGTGTGTGTGTGTGTGTGTGTGTGTACTTTCCCATTTTGGAAAAAAAAATGAGAATGAACTACAGTTTTCTCATAAAGTGCAAGGTAAACACTTTATTTTCAAATAAATTTTTAATCAGAGCATAGAGGAAAAGATTGATATATTTGCCTATATTAAGATTCAGAATTTGTTCTATCAAAAAATATCACTAAGAGTGAGCAAGGATAAGCCACAGAACAGGAGAAGACATTTCTGTTTCCTTTATAATAATTCATTAGGTTGTGTATTTAGATCTTTCACACACTTCCCTGTATATGTTTATATTCCACAATAGCAAATAAAAAGGTTAAAAAAGAAATTGGGCTATAAAGGACCAGGTGGATCTTACTTAGCCAGGAATGGCTCTAAGGGATGTTTTTATCATCCTTGTTAAATAGGTCATTTAGCTGCAAGGAATTTAACATTGTTGCCTGCAGAAGCCATTAAAAAACAAACAAACAATAAAACTAACAAGCAATATTCTCCAAAGTGCTGGGGAGGAAGAGCCCAAAGCTGAGAAGAGGTGGGGGCAGCAGCTGGGGACCCCTTCCTGGAAAATATGAAACATCATGAAGCCAATTAATTTTCCCTGATTGGCATAAAAATTAATTTGCCTAGAATTATTCATGCTGGAGGGTTCTAATTATTCATTTACATCAAGATGCAAATTGAGTTTTACACAGAGTGAACAAGAGGGACGCCAGAGGGAAGTGATGGGGTGTGGTGGGTAGGCCTGGGTTGGCGGGCAACCTGGGATCCAGGTAGTCCTAAAACACAGGAATTCTGGAATACAGCTTGGGCAGGGGTGTCTCGGGGCCTGTTGCCTCCTATCTGAAGTGGTTCTCCTCTGGGGAGAGTCACTGAGCCACAGGAGAAGCAGCACAGACAGGGAGCTACTGTGTGCAAACTGCATCACAGGGTTCACCTGATTTCAGGAATGAGCAATGCCCAATGCTGGGAACCCAGAGACGCTCTCAGCTGGGGCTGGTGCCCACGCTGGGGAGAGTCACATAACAAAATAAGATGTGCTCAGTGAGCATCCTTGCCTGCGATGGGTGTTCAGGACATGTTTGATGATTCCCTGCTGGATTATTAATCCTTTGGCGGATCACTGAAAAAAGACACCCTCTATATGAATAATAAAATTAATTAAATTACACAAGAAATATTTGTTACCCAAATATTAGCTGGGTCAAACCTGTGTTAGGTACTAGGGATGCAGAGGAGAAAAGTTAGTCTTTATATTCTCAGGGAGCTCACTGCTGGGTCGTAAGACCACGACAGATCATTAGAGTGGCTGAGATGTTTGTAAGGAGGGAGGGAAGATGTGCAAGACCTCTGCCGCTGAAAACCACAAAGCATTGTTGAGGAAAAATGAAGAAGACCTAAATCAATAAAAATGCAAAGGACTCAGATAAACCATGGCACTTTTTTCAAAAGAAAAAGGTGAATTGACTTGCTCTACAGCTATTGAAACATTATAAAATGATGTTGTATTAGTCAAGGTTCTCCAGCAAAGCCAACAGAATGTGTCTATGCAGAGAGAGAGGTTTATTGTGGAAGTTTGGTAACTTCAAAAACTATGAAATCTAGACCTCGCAGGCTGGATCCTCAAGGAAGAGTTACAGTTGGGTCCAAAGGCAAGTTTGCTGACAGAATTCCTTCTTTCTTAGGGGAAGTCAGTCTTTGTTCTATTAAGTCCTTCAACTGACTGGATGAGGCCCACCCATATTAGGGTAATTTGCATTACTCAAAGACCACCCGTTTACGTGTTCATCTCATCTTTAAAAATGCATTGACAGAAATATCCAGAAAAATAACCAAATATCTGAGCACTATGGCCCAGCCAAGTTGACATAAAATTAATCATCACAGATGACAATTAAGAAAGCATGGCATTGGCCAGGCACAGTGGCTCATGCCTGCAATCCCAGCATTTTGGGAGGCCAAGGCAGGAGGATCACTTGATGCCAGGAGTTCAAGACCATCCTAGGCAATATAGCAAGATGCTGCCTTTTCAAAAACAAAAAATTTATGTAGTTTTCCACAGTCCAGTACTGGAGGCCAAAAGTCTGAAATCAATGTGACAGCAGGGCCATGCTCCCTCCAAAGGCTCAAGAAAAAGATCCTTCCTTGCCTCTTCCAGCTGGTTGCCAGCAACCCTTGGCATTCCTTGGCAGGCAGTTGCGTCACTCCAATTCTGCCTCTAACATGATACGGCCTTCTTTCGTGAGTCTCTATATCCAAATTTCTGTCCTTTTATAAGGACACCAGCCATTGGATTAGGGCCTATGCTAATCCAGTATGACCTCATCTCAACATGACTCCACAGTCATCTGCAAGACTCCACAGTCAGGTACTGCATGTTTCAGTCAACAACAGACTGCCCATACAACAGTGGCCTCATAAGATTACAATGGAGCTGAAAAATTCCTGTCACATAGTGACATCATACCCATTGTAAAGTCATAGCGAAACGCATTACTCATGTGTTTGTGGTGATGCTGGTGTAAATAAACCTGCCGCACTTCTGGTCATAGAAAAAAATAGCGCATACAATTATGTACAGTACATAATAATTGATAATGATAATAAGTGACTATGCTACTGGCCTGTAATCCCAGTACTTTAAGAGGCAGAAGCGGGAGGATCACCTGAGGTCAGGAGTTCGAGATCAGCCTGACCAACATGGTGAAACCCTGTCTCTACTAAAAATACAAAATTAGCCGGGCATGGTGGCATGCGCCTGTAATCCCAGCTACTTAGGAGACTGAGGCAGGAGAATTGCTTGAACCCCGGAGATGGAGGTTGCAGTGAGCTGAGATCACACCATTGTACTCCTGGCATTGTACTCCTGGCATTGTACTCCTGGCATTTTACAGCCTGGGCAACAAGAGCGAAACTCTGTCTCAAAAAAAAAAAAAAAAAAAAAAAAGACTATGTTACTGGTTTATGTATTTACTATACACAAATATAAAAATGCTAAATATTAAAAAAATTCAGACATAAGTGTTATAAACATTCAAATCCAGATTCATATACACCAGATGTATATAAATATGACAAAGGAGAAAAATAGCAAAATCTCAGTAAATGTGTAAAAAATCCTTTAATAAAATTCAACACTCATTATTTAAGAAAAAAATTTTTTTCTTAAAAAAATCTTAGAAAGCTAGAAATAAAAAGAAACTTCCTTATTATGGTAAAGTGCATCTATCAAAACCCTACAGCAGCAAATGTCCATCACAGCACAACATGAGAAGCATCCCCCTCCAGAGCCCGGAGCAAGACAGACGCCTGCCAGCTCATCCGTGCTCTCAATGCCATCATCACTTCCGGTTAACTTTGTCCTGGAGTTCCTAGCTATGAAAATAGTGTAAGAAAAACTATGAAAATAGTGTAAGAAAAACAAGTGTGAGAATTAAGAAGAAAGTTTTTAAAAACCACTATTTGCAGATGATGTTTGCAGATGTCTCAGATCTCCGGAAATAATAGAGGCACTGATGAGTGAGCTCAGCAGGTTGCTGCTCACGCCCATCCAACAGCACCAGCCAATCAGAAGACTAAATTCTATAAGAGACAGACTTTACAATGACAACAAAGCAAGCAGGTACTGAGAGCAAAGGTAACAAAATATGTGCAAGTCCTTTACAGATTAAAAACATTAACTTTATAAAAAGAAAAAGGAAGCTTAAATAAATGGAAAACCAGAAGACATTCACGTGTGGGATGACTCAATATCATAAAGATGGCAATTCTCCTCCAAATCAGTCTATCAATTCTAGTTAGCAGTTCCAACCCAAATCCCAAATGATTATAGATGGAAACTATTATATCATTTACTTAATTATCACATTGTCCCCCACTTCTTTTTCATTATGCAAGTTGCAAGCTTTTGGCCTTTTTTCCTTTTCTTCCTCTGGTGCTAACTAAAGGAGTTCTAGAATTCAGTCTTAGAATGATACGCCCTTATAAAATGCTGGTGAAAGAAATCTCAACAAAATAAGAAGGAGGTTTTGCCCCTTTCCCTCCAGGTGCAGGAAAGTACCATTAAATATCCTTACTTTTTCTTATTTGTAACAAAAGAATATTGAAAGATTCCTAAACTTCACAAATTTTCACTATGGCCTGTGAAAATAACGTTTAACTCCTAAAGTGTATGTAATTCTGATCAATTTTCTTCCTTAGTAGTTTTCTTGCCCTTTAATAATATTTAAATTGATACCTTTGTTTTCTAAAAGATATAAATATGTATGATTTTTTATTAGGGCAGATGACTATTTCTATTTTCCTTTTCTCTTGTCTGCATGGAGTTTTTAAAAAATAAAACCTATAACTATGGAATGTCTCATCTATACAGAAAAATATGAAAGTCTTTCCTCAGTTAAATTAATAGAGTTAATCATGGAATTTGACAAACTAAACCTAGCATTCATATGGAAAAGCAAAGGAACAACATAGCCAAGCCAAGATTAAATGAGAAAGCTAAAGGATGGCCTCTGCTTATCATACATGAGAAGACCGTAAACGACACAGATTATGACAGTGCCACCTCTGCCCAGCGCTGACAGGCTAGAAGCAGACCTGGCTGTGTCTGCTCGGACGCTCCATTCCCTGACCTCCCCTTTAAACAATGTCTTCCTGCCTGGACTTTGCATCTCCTCACCTGGCTTTAATTTTGTCATGGCACATCAGCACCTTATATTAAGTACTTACATGGTCATGTAGTTTGTTTACTCTCTTTCCCACTGAATATAGGAGCAGTACCTGAGATTAAAAAGGGATATGTCATAGACTGAACTGTGTCCCTGAAAATTCATATGCTGAAGTCCTAGCCCCAGTACCTCAGAATGTGCCTGCATTCAGAGACAGGTCTTAAAAGAGATAATTAAGTTCAAATGAGGTCATGTGGGTGGGCCCTAATGCAAGATGACTGCTGTCCTCATAAGAAGAGGAGATTAGGACAGAGATACACATAGAGGGACGGCCATGTGAGGACACAGGGAGAAGACAGTCATCTGCAGGCCAAGGAGAGAGATCTCCGGAGAAACCAAACTGCCGACACATTGATCTCAGACTTCCAGCTTCCAGGACTTCGAGAAAATAAATTCCTGCTGTCTAAGCCACCCAGTCTGTGGTACATTGCTATGGCCACCCAGCAGACTACTATAGGACATCTCATAATAATAAGAGAGTCAATTCATTAAGAAAACATAACAATCTTTAAAGTGTCTGTACCTAATAACAGAGTATCAAATAAATGACACAAAAACTGATAGAATAAGTGGAGAAATAGAAAAATCCACAATCATAGTGGTAAAATTTTTTTTGAGACAGAGTCTCACTCTGTTGCCCAGGATGGAGTGCAGTGGCATGGTCTCAGCTCACTGCAACCTCCACCTCCTGGGTTCAAGCAATTTCCAGCTAATTTTTGTATTTTTAGTAGAGACAAAGTTTCACCATGTTGGCATGGTTGGTCTCAAACTCCTGACCCCAAGTGATCCACCCATCTTGGCCTCCCAAAGTGCTAGGATTACAGTCGTGAGCCACTGCACCCGGCCCCTAGTTGTAAATTTTAACATTCTTCTCTCCATAATTGACTGAGCTACTCAACAAAGTATCAGTAAGCATATAGATGATTTCAACAACACTTTAACCAACTTAACGCAGAGTTTCTCAACCTTGGCACCACTGGCACTTGGGGCTGCGAAATTTTTTGTTGTGGGGGCTGCCCTGTGCATGGTAGGATGTTTAGCAGCATCCTTGGCCTCTACTCACAAGAGGCCAGTAGCTGCCTCCCCTCAGGTGTGACAAAAAAGTGTCACTAGACATTACCTAATATTTCCTGGTGGAACAAAATCACCCCCAGTTGAGAAGTGATGGCCTGTTTGACTTTATAGAACACTAAAACCAATCCCCTGCCTTTTCAAGTGTATGTAGAACTTTCACCAAAACAGAGAGTATGGCTCAAGAGATTCCAACAGACTGAAATCACACAAAATATGTTCTCTGACCAAAAAGGAATTTAATTAGAATACTTTTTGTAATTTTGGAAAATCTCTAAATAGATAGATTAAATGTTAATAAAATACAAAGTATCAATATCTGTAGAATACAGCTCAAGCTGTAATTATCCTAGAAAAAAAGGTTTAACATTAATCACCTATGATTTCACCTTAAAAAACTAAAAAAGAAGTGCAAATTAAACCCAAAATAAGTAGACAAAAGAAAATTGCAAATATAAAAGTGAAATCAATAGAAACAGAAAATAAACAACCAACAGAGAAAATAAACGAAACCAAAAGTTGGTTCTTTGGAAAGGTTAAGAAAATCGATAAACTTCTAGCTGGACTAAGCAAGACAGAGAAGAGAAAACACAAAGTACCAACATCAGGGATGGAAGAGTAGACACCACTACAGATGCTATAGACATAATGAGATGGAGTAGGGACCCCTCCTCCTGGCCTGCTGGGCCTCCCCTCCCATTCTGCCAAGCATGGAAATGAAGGAAAACCTTTCGTTTCTTCAGGGGAAATTCCAGACACCTAGCTGGCCTTGAGAAGTAAATGAGCAACCTGATAAGCAAGAAGGTAATAGCTTAAAACAATAGCCAAGGAAGTTAGAGTCACAAGATGTTTGGTTCCTATGGAAACTTATCTTAACATATGTCCCTGAGTTGTTTTTCAAAAACCTAGACCCCCACCAACTGAAAAATGCGATCCGCTGGAACTTAGACCTAACATAAGGGGGAACTGACCACCATTCTTTGTTTTCAATTTCTTCCCGGGAGGCTCACGTCCACAGGCCGGAGCTCAACATTCCTTTCTGTGGACTTCAAGTTTTAGACAAAGTTTTGCTTCGTTGACCAATTGAAAATAAGAGAATCTCTGAATCTACCTATGACCTATAGGCCCCCACCCCCTGCCTTCAAGATATCCTGCGTTTTTAGGCCAAACTTCCATGTATTGACTTACTATTTTGCCTATAACTTTTGCTTTCCTGAAATGTACCCCTGCCTTTAAAGGCCCTTGCTTGTGAGCCACCAGGGAGGTCAGGTCTTAAGCGTGAGCTGCCCGATTTTTCTTGCTTGCTGCCCTGCAAATAAACACCCTCCTTTCTCTCCCTGCAAAACCCTGGTGTGGATGTCGGCCTTTACTGAGCTGGGGAAGAAGACCTAGGTTTGATTCAGTAATAATAGAAAGGATAATAAAGAAATACCATGACAAACGCCATGCCAATAAATTTAACAACTTAGATTAAATGGAGAAGTCCTTGAAAGACAGAAATCACTGCATGACTGACCTAGAAGAAAAAGAAAATCTGAAAAGCCTTTCATCTGTCTATTTTTTAATGACATAACTTAAAACCTTCCCAAAAAGAAAACTCCAGGTGCAGATGGTTTTCCTGATGAATTCTATAAAATCTTACACAAACTATTTCAGCAAACAGAAGAGAAAGAAACACTTTCCAACTCATTTCATAAAGCCACCACAACCCACCAATATACTTTAAAAACCATGACCAAGTGGAGTTAATCCCAGGAAAATAAATTTGGCTTAACATTCATATCAAAAACTAGTCACCACATCAATGCCATCAACATCCAAAATTTAATCAACACATTAACACAAAAGATGAGAAAATCACATGATTATATCAATTGATGCAGAAAAAACATTTGACAAAATACAACCATTTGCGATTTTTTTTTTTTTGAGACAGAGTCTGTCTTTGTCACCCAGGCTGGAGTGCAGTGGCGCCATCTCGGCTCACTGCAAGCTCGCCTCCCGGGTTCACTCCATTCTCCTGCCTCAGCCTCCCCAGCAGCCGGGACTACAGGTGCCCGCCACCACGCCTGGCTAATTTTTTGTATTTTTAGTAGAGACGGGGTCTCACTGTGTTAGCCAAGATGGTCTCGATCTCCTGATCTCGTGATCCGGCCGCCTCGGCCTCCCAAAGTGCTGGGATTACAGGCATGAGCCACCGCGCCCGGCCTGTGACTTTTTTTTAATTGGAGTAGGAATGAATGTCCTCAATCTGATAAAGGGCATCTACAAATATATATGGTTAACATCCTACCTACTGGTGAAAGACTGAATGCTTTCCCCTGAGATCAAGAGCAAGGCAAGGGTGTCCACCTGCCATTTCATTTCAGCACAGTAGTGGAGATCTTTCCCAGCCCAACAGGCAGGGAAAAATTAGTAAAGGTCATAACAACTGGAAAGAAATAAAACTGCCTTTTTCACGGAAGACATAACGGTGCACATGGAAAATCTCAAAAAGCCTACAAAAAGCTATAAGCACTAATAACTAAATTTACCAAAGTTGCAGGATACAAGGTCAATTAAGAAAACTCTTTTATTTCCTTTTCCTGGAAGATTCATTCTTTTTTTTTTTTTTTTTTTTGGAGACAGAGTCTCGCTGTCGCCCAGGCTGGAGTGCAGTGGCGCGATCTCAGCTCACTGCAGGCTCCGCCCCCCGGGGTTCACGCCATTCTCCTGCCTCAGCCTCCCGAGTAGCTGGGACTACAGGCGCCCGCCACCTCGCCCGGCTAATTTTTTGTATTTTTAGTAGAGACGGGGTTTCACTGTGTTAGCCATGATGGTCTCGATCTCCTGACCTCGTGATCTGCCCGCCTCAGCCTCCCAAAGTGCTGGGATTACAGGCGTGAGCCACCACGCCCAGCCGATTCATTCTTTATTTAACAGCTTTTGGGGGGTATAATTGACATATAATAAACTGCACACATTTCAATCATACAACCTGATAAGTTTCGACATGTGTGTACACCTGTAAAACCAAAACTACAGTCAAGATTGTGAACACATGCATCACCTCTGAAAGTTTCCTCCTGCCCCTCTCTCCCGTGCTTCCCCTATCCTTGGGCTACCACTGTCTGCATGTCACTATAGAGGTTTCATTTTCTAAAGATGTATATAAATGGAATCACGAAGTATGTACTTTTTTGTCTGACCTCTTTCACACAGCATATTTTGAGATTCACCCATGTTGTAGCAGGTATCAGTAGCTTTTTATTGCTAAGTAGCATTTTATTGCAGGGATATTCTGCAATATCCACTCACCTGTTGTTGGACATTTGAGTTGTTTCCATTTTGAAGTTATTATGAATAAAGCTAAGACTATAAACATTTTATGCAAGTTTTTGAATCAACATATGTAATTTTCTTTCTATACAGGAGCAAGAAGTAAATTGGAAAATAAAATTAAAAGTACAGGATCATTCACAATAGCAACCAAAGAAGCATAAATTACTTTTATTTCTATTTGAAAAACATTTTAAAATTTTTAAAAAGTCTCTCTTAATAATGTGAAGAACTAAGCCCTCAACTAACTGGAAAGCTAGGTCACCCCTAGTTCTCTCGTCTGGAGCATCCCAGATAACTATTTAGGGCACCTTTGGTATGGTAATGGCCGTAAATCAGTAGTAATCATTTTCTCACCATAAGCACCATGTCTTATTTCCATGACTTTGGAGTCATGACACATGGACTGAAAATAACTATTTTCTGACTCATGGTTGTATTACATAAAGTTCTGGATTAACCATAGTTAGCTTTGCATTTTTAAGAAAGAAAAGAGCAGAGAAGGACAAAAAGGAGGAAGGGGAAGGAGGAGAAGAAAGAAATGATACACCACTGAGTATTACCTCTGGCGGAAAGCTGAGACTTACAAACCTGTGGTTCTAGAAAGCCTAAGGCGTATCCTCAAACAATCTGAATAACAAATCCCAGATTATTCCTGTTTCTCATATTTTTAACTATCACAAAATTCACATAATACAAAATGTATCATCTTAGCCATTTTTAAGTATACAGTTCAGTGGTTTCTTCCACCTTTTGGCTACTGTCAGTAACGCTGCTATGAAGGTGGGTGTACAATGTCTGTTCAAGACCATGCTTTCAATTTTTTTGGGTATCTACCCAAACGTACAATTGCTGGATCATAATAGTAACTCTACTATAGTTTTTAGTTTTTTGAGGAACTGCCATCCTGTTTTCCATGACAACTGCCCCATTTTACATTCCCACTAGCAATGCACAAGGGTTCCAATTTTTCCACGTCTTCACTAATACTTTTATTGTCTCGTGAGATGATAGATAGATGATAGATAGATGATAGATAGATAGATAGATAGATAGATAGATAGATAGATAGATAGATGATAGATAGATGATAGATAGATAGATGATAGATAGATGATAGATGATAGATAGATGATAGATAGATAGATAGATAGATAGATAGATAGATAGATAGATAGATGATAGATAGATAGATAGATAGATAGATAGATAGATAGATAGATAGATAGATATGGAGTAGCCATCCTACTGGGTGTGAGGTGGTATCTTTTTGTGGCTTTAACTTGCATTTCCCTAACATTCAGTGATGTTTAGCATCTTTTCATGTGTTTATTGACCATTTGTATATCTTCCTTGGAGAAATGTCTATTCAAGTCGGCCTTAGCATCTTCCTTGGAGAAATGTCTTTTCAAGTCGGTCTTAGCATCGTCCTTGGAGAAATGTCTATTCAAGTCAGTCTTAGCTGCTGGGCTGCTGTAACAAAAATATCATAGACTGGGTGGCTTAAAAAACAAATGTTTATTCCTCACAATTCTGGAAAGTCCAAGACCACAGTGCCAGCAGATTCAGTTCTTTCATAACAAAATCCTTTGCCCATTTTTGAACTGGGTTTTTTTGAGGTTGTTGTGAAGTTTTAGGAGTCCTCTAGATATTCTAAACATTAATCCCTTATTAGATATGTGATTTGCAAATATTTTCTATCATTCTTTGCATTGTCCTTTTAGTCTGTTGATTGCATCATTTGATGCACAAATTTTCAAAATTTTTATGAGATCCAATTTGTCTGTTTTTATTATTATTGCCTATGTCTTTAGTGTTATATCCAAGAAATTATTGCTAAATCCAGTTTCATTAAGCTTTTGCCATATGTTTTCTCCTAAGAGTTTCATAGTTATAGCTCTTACATTTAGCTCTTTGATCTATTTTGAGTTAATTTTTGTATATATGGTTAGATAAGGGTCCAACTTCATTCTTTTGCGTGTGGATATCCAGTTTTCCCAGCACCATTTGTTGAAAAGATTGTCCACTACCTATTAAATGGTTTCGGCACACTTGTAGAAACTAATTTGACCATTTATGCAAGGATTTATTCCCGACCTCTCTATTCTGTTTCATTGATCTATGCCTATCTTTATCCAGTACCATAGTTCTGGTTATTGTAGCTTTTAGTAAATTTTGAAATCAAGAAGTGTGAGTCCAAAGTTCTGCTTCTTTTTCAAGACAGTTTTGGCTATTTGGCTTTTCTTGAGTTTCCATATGAATTTCAGGATATATTTTGCTATTTCTGCAAAAATTTGTTGGGATTTTTATGGGGATTGCGCTGAATTTGTAGATCACTTTCAGTAATATTGACATCTCAACAATAAAAGTCTTCCAATCCACAAACATGGGATGCCTTTCTATTTATTTTTGTATTCTTTAATTTATTCCAGCAATGTCTTGTAGTTTTCATTGTACAAGTCTTTCACATCCTTGGATAAGTTAATTCCTAAGTATTTTATACTTTTGATAATATTGTATGTAGGATCTTTTCTTAATTTCCTTTTCAGATTGTTCATTGTGAGTGTGCAGAAATGCAACTGATTCTTGCTTGTTGATTTTGTATCCTGCTACTTTGCTGAATTCACTTGTTAGTTCTCAAAGTGTTTTGTGGAACTTTAGGGCTTTCTAGATCTATGATCAGATCATCTGTGAACAGAGATCACTGTACTTCTTTCAGATTTGGATGCCTTTTATTTCTTCGTCTTGCCTAATTGTTTAGCTAGCACTTCCAGTAATACATTGAAAAAAGTGGCAAAAGTGGGCATTATTGCCTTGTTCCTTATCTTAGAAGAAGTTTTCAGTCTTTTACCACTAAGCATGATGTTGCCTCAGTTTTCATACGTGGCTTTTCTTATGTTGAGATGGTTTCCTTCTATTCCTAGAGTGCTGCTTCTTTTTATTGTAAGTGTTGAATTCTGTCAAATGCTGCTTCAGCATCAACTGAGATGACCATGTCATTTTTTTTCCTTTGTTGTGTTAATGTGGTGTTTTACACTGATCAGTTTTCACAGGTTGAACCATCCTTACATTCCGGGTATGAATCACATTTGGTTATAGTGTATAATCCTTTTAATATGCTGCTGAATTCAATTTTCTAGTATTTTGCTAAAGATTTTTACATCAATGTTCATAGCTTTGTCTGGCTTTGGTACCTGGGCAATGTTGGCCTCACAAAATGAGTGAGAAAGTGTTCCTTCCTCTTCAATTTGTTGGGAAAGTTTGAGAATAATAGACATTAGTTTATTAAATGCTGGGTAGAGTTAGCAGTGAAGCCATCAGATCCACAACTTTTCTTTATCAGGAGATTTTTGATTATTGATTCAACCTTCTTACTAGTTATAGGTCTTTTCAGATTTTTTGTTTCTTTGTAATTCAGCCTTTGTAGGTTTTATGTTTCTAGAAATTTGTTCATTTCATCTAGATTATCCAATTTGTTGGCATACAATTGTTCATAGTACTCTCTTATAATCCTTTTTATTTCTGTAGAATGGGTAGTAATGTTCCCACTTTCATTACTGATTTTAGTAATTTGAGTCATCTCTCCTTTTTTCTTGGTCAGTCTTATAAGCTTATTTTTAAAGTGTCATTTTGCTTAAAAATAGTTCCATCAGTGGGCAAGTGAGGGAGTTGGTGAATGAGTGAATATATCACATAACTCCCCTCTTCATGTCCCAATGTCCCCTGCCCACCATACATGGATACGGGAAAAAAAAAAAAAAAAAAACCAGACTCAGAAAAGAAGCAACTCCTGAAAGTCAGTTTTCCTTAGAGATGCATTCGGGATGTTCCATACCAGCCCCAAAGTCCAGGCCATTCTCAGCCCCATCCTTTTCTTCCTAACTCTTTAAAAAGTTGTCCAAGTTCTCAACCAGTTTCCCCTGGATAGGGAAGAAGTAAGCACTTTCAGTTGAGCACAGACTGGACAGCTGACTGGGGAAGACAGTACTTGCCTCCTCCCCTTGCCTTCCCTGCACTGGGGCTGCACCACCCACTCCTGCCTTGGCACCACTAGGGCCCTGATCTTCAGGCTGGGTCAGCCTCTTGCTGCAGTTTTCCCCTCTCCCTTCCAAGCATCAATCTTCTGTGCCCCAGACTGTAGCACTGCTCAGGGACTGACTAATCCAATGAAGTTATCCAGGCTAAGACCCTAATGAGCCATAACAGCTTAATGCACTCTGCCTTCCATAAAACACTTGAATCTTAATTCAGTCTTGAGTGCATTAAACCAAAGAAGAAAATAGTCAAATTTCATGTGCTGTGGCAGGTCAGTGGAAGGAGAAGTTTCAGGAGGTGGGAAAGACCTTCTTAGTCATGGCGCTGGCATTGGGAGACAGCTGACACACTGCAGGTGTAACTGAGCAGCTTAGCCTCAAACCATGTTTTAAAACTTTTTCCTTTTCCCTTTCCTCCTCCCCTCCCCCAGTTTCAAGATATAACTTTGAGACAAACTGCATATGCCTTATCTTTCATCTTGAAATACAGCCTGGGAATGTGCTGTGAACCTTCCCTCCGTTTCTTTTCCCACTCTATGCTCCTCTGTCTTATGCGCATTTATTTACCTAGATGCTTGTTAAATACACACCATACTCACTTATCCGGTCATATATTCCTGTAGAAGCTTCAGCGGCCAGATCCTGATATGGACCAGACACCCCCAGCCATGATGGTGCTGGCCCCTTCACCAGATAAAACAGTAATTCAAGTTGAGCCATAGAAGTGGATCATGCCAGCTGGCACCTCCTAGCCCCCGCCCCCCACCCCGCCCCCGCCTCTCATTCCAAACCCTCTCTTTAAAAAGCACCGCATTCCCTCCACAAACTGAAGAGTGGACAATTTTGGAAAGAATTTCATTCACTCCTCCCCATGCTAGCATGGATAATAAAACTCATTCTCTTTTTATCACACCTCACTCGTGTTACATTGGCTCCTTTTTACAAGCGGCAAGCAGCCAGACCTTTTTGCCAGTTACAGAAGTATTGGAAAAGCTAACCAATGTCAGCAGCAAGCAAGGTCAGGGCTGGGGAGTGGCAGGGAAGAGGGGTGGTGGACTCAAACCTCCCTAGGTGGGAGCAGCCTAGGACACATTGCAAAAGACTTGCAAAATGGCCTCATCCACCTTTTCACCCTCCTCCAGGGATTTCAAAAGAGATTTCATCAACACACATTTTACCGGGCACACTGACCCCATCTGGAAGTCATCAAAATCGGTTTTGACTTATAGAGTGACCAACCTTCCCAGTTTCCCAGGACTTTCTTTATTTTGGCACTGACAGTCTCATTTCCAGGGAAACCCCTCAGTCCCAGGCAAACTGGGATAATTGGTGACCCTGGATCTCAGAGCCATCTTTGGGTTGCTGTTCAACCCATCCCTGCCTTTCCAGAGATCCACCTGTCTCCCCACTCCACCCCCATGCATGCTCGTGGGTGGGCCATGGTGGCTCTCCAGTGTTGGCTTTTGTTCAGCCAACTGCACCAAATATACCAAACATACAGTCCAGTATAACCTGAGCCACTCAGACTCTGATTCTCAGAAACTGACGTTGGAATTCAGAGATGGCAACAACGATGGCAAGAAGGTGAAGAATAAGAATAAGATTTGTGAACATTATCAGTGTACTTACCACTGCCGGGTTCTCTTTTAAATTACTGTCATAATCTAATCATCACAAAACCCCTGTGAGATAAGTGTTATTGTTCTCACCACTTGGTCAGAGAAGTTATAAATAGGTAACATGTGCAAGGCTGTACAGCTAGTAAGTGCTAGACTGAGGGTCAAAATCCAAGCAGCATGTTTCCCGAGTTCTTCTCACTGCTAAACATTAGTCTACTCAGCTTGACCACTCTATTCTAGTTCTGCTAAACATGTCCTAGGAAGTGAGTCGTATCTGGGCTGAGCAGCCATGTGTCCCTACATGTGTGGAGGAGCAGAGAAAACAAGTGTGTGTTTTTGGGAGACAGAGAGACAGATACAGAGAGAAAGAGATTGAGAGAGATGCATACAGAGAGAGAAAGAGAGAGACTGAGAGACTGAAAGACAGAGAGAGACCAAGAGACAGAGAAAGACCGAGAGACAGAGAGAGTCTGACAGAGAGACTGAGAGAGATGGATAAGAGAGAAAGAGACAGGGAGAGACCAAGAGACAGAAACAGACAGAGACACAAAGAGACAGAAAAACAGAGTGGCAGAGACAGTAGCAGAGAGGTGGAGAAGCAAAGAGAGTGAAGGAGTCAGGAACATGCCATCACAAATTAGCCAGGCGTGGTGGTGTGTGTCTGTGGTCCCAGCTACTTGGGAGGCTGAGGCAGAAGGATCGCTTGAGCCCAGGAGATTGAGGTTGCAGTGAGCCATGGTTGTACCACTGCACTCCAACCTGGACAACAGAGAAACACCCCCCACCAAAAAAAAACAAAGAACATGCCACCCCAAAATATGTTGCTACAGCATATTGACTGTTTTGAGTTAAAGGTGATAACGCAGTGGCTCACACCTGTAATCCCAGCACTTTGGGAGGCCAAGGTGGGTGAATCACGAGGTCAGGAGTTCAAGGCCAGCCTGAGGGTGGCTCCCAGCATGGATAGAAGAAAGCAGAGCCAAGAGGCTCACACAGAATGGACGTGGGTACTAGGGAACTGAGCCTAACGCCCAGGCAAATCAATCCCCTGCTCCTGAAAAGCTGCTGAGTTGGGATTTTGGCCACTGGCAACTGAAACACCTTCTGTGACTAGGGGTTTAGGCAGTCACTTAAGAAATCTTCAAGAAATCACTCTACAGAAGTACGAAATTAAAGTGGTAGGTTGGGCTCACCGTGGAGCCCCCACAGGCTGGTGACTTCCCCTGCAGGCTCCCTCATGGGGTTTATTGATTATCATCTGATGTAAATAACAGCCCTGGTTAACATCCTTCACAGTTAACAATGAATGCAGGGAGCTGAAAGTAACTTCCACCCTTGCAGTTCAGGAAGCATCAGCCTTTAGAGGAGTTCACCTGGCCTGTGCAAGGTCACAGCTCCCTTACGTAGGAGGGCTCAGGGAGGTAGGCACGTATGTGAGGGTGAACACACATCCCAGCCCACCACACCCTTCACGAGAGCCCTTGCTGAGGCTCCTGTCCTTTCATCCCATATCTGCAGGTAGTACTCCCTGATGAATGCCTCTAAACCCTGCAGCCGCCACACTGCCTCTGTGCCTGCTCCAGCTCTGTCTCACTACCAAATCCGGTTCTACAGGTCCCCAACCATCTGTGCTTTGAGGCTCAGCTCCTCCACCAAACTTCAGGCCATCCACACTGGTCACCAACATGCCTGTTCGATTCCCAGGGCTATCTCCCTCTGACCAGGGCCGTGCCCCTCCCAATATGTCCATCCCCTACTCTCTTGCTACCCAAATGCCAACCATTTTTCTCCATTCTACGCTCTCCTCATGCTCTGCTTCCTCCAGGAAGCTTTCTCTGATCACCAGCTGAGACTGAATTATCTTTTCTCTTGGCGCTTGCAGCGTTTGGGTCTCTCTGCCCCTGTTTATGTCATTGGGTGCGATAGAGTAAACCCTCCACGTACACTCCCCAGACTGCTGACTGGTCTCATGCTTGTGCTTGCAGAGGTTTGCCTGCAAGGAATAGTGATGTGATGAGAACATCAGCTTCATAACTGTGTGATCTTGGGTAACATCTTACTCAACATCTCTGAGTCTCAACTTAGTCATCAAGACAAACGGAAATAACATGAACTTCTGGGGATGCTGTGGAGATTAAATGAGAAACCATGTCAAAAACCTAGCACAGTTTCTAGAATCTAATAGGCAATCACCATTGTAAGGGGCTTCTTCCCTTTGTCACAAAAACCTACATTCCAAGCATGTTCACTAGACTGCGCTGATTCCTTAGACAAGTCCTAAGACATTCTAGTGTCTAAAAAACTGCCTCCCTTTAGAGAAAGTCTAACTTTGAGAAATGTCAGCGGGGACATGAGTGCTGCCACCAGCAGGGCCCTCCATGAGAGACATTCTTCTCTGCCAAGCCTGAATCCAGCCTCAGAATCTCACCTAACACATTCCTCCAAGTAGCCACTACTGACCAATAAGAGTTGGCAAAAGAGAAGAAAAGTGTCCTCTATGCGTTAACACTTTTATCTGAAAAGCAGTTCCTGCAGGCCTGATGCGGGCCAATCTGTGTGCCAGACCATGAGCTACGGTGGAGACAAGAGGAAGGTGAGAGAAGACCTGTGATCCTGTCCACCGGTGCTCATGTGTGGAAACAACCCAGCATGAGGAAGCTCCAAGTGCAGAGTGGGCACTCCAGGTCTCAGCCAGGTGGAGGAGGCCCTGAGACCTAAGGAATGAGCAGGAACAGCTGTGAGTCTGTGCACCTTCCCCAAGTCCTTGATGCCTCCTGGGGCCCACCCCAACCAGTGGTGGACGGGACCCGGTAGAAGGCGCCTGGCCTTTCAGGGAACAATACTTGGAAGTGGCCCCATTGCCCACAGTGGTGACCTCAAAGTCCTACCTTATATTGTTCTTGCCTCCTTTCCTGTTGCCCTCTGCCCCATTTCCTCTCTCCTGCTTCCTTTGGGATCACCTCCCAAATAAAACCCCTGCACCCAAGTGGGCACAGCAGCACTGTGCTCCATGGCATGGCCGGGCTTGTCTGGGACTCTCCTGTGCCTCCCTGTGTGGGGGTCTGGAGGGAGGGATAAGAGTGAGTGGTCTGTGGGGTGGCGCTCCCAGGACAAGGGGATCCTGGGTGAAGGGAGGTGAGTGTGGGCTCTTCTGGGCCAACAAAGAGGTTCTGAAGACCCTCCAGGGCAGCGTGTTGGGTAGGGCCACAAACATGACAGTGGCTGCCTGAGCCCCCTTCAGCACAGAGCTGGGGCTGGACAACAGGGTCCCGCAGGAGCAGCCTTAGGGAACAGGCCGAGATGGGAGGCAGAGAGAGGGGTACAAGGAGAGCAGGCCCCAGTGGAAACCACAGCAGCGGCTTGGTCCTGGGAACTCTGACCGCCCTACCCTAGATGGCTCCAGAGGGAAAGGCCTGGCAGAAGAGACCCTAGAGAGAGATGGAATTCGCTGCCAGCCTCAGCCCTGCGGACGTGCCCGCGCAGGGTTTAGTTGCTGAGGGAGATTGTGTGGGTGCGGGTGCGAGAGGACAGCTCTGGTCTCTACCCCCACAGAGGACTACGCGTGTGTGTCCCCAGGCCCACCCTCCCGAACAGTAGGCTCCTTCTGGGCCGTGGTTCTCCAGACGCCCGGAGCCACAGGTGGCTTGGCACACAGCCGGAGCGCCTCGAGACCACAGCCGGAGCGCCTCGAGACCACCACTGTCCACTTGTGCAAAGCGACGTCCCAGTTTCTTCACGCGTGGGCTGCAGCCTCTCCTCCCACGTGGCCCTGAGCGAGTCTCGGGGACCACCACGCGGGCGTCCAGCAGGACTTCCTGCCCTGAAGAGGGGCCGCACTCACCCTCTTCTCTGGCCCTCATTCTCAGGGTCAGCCTTCTCCCCTCCGCAGCCCCATGGGAATTCCATCTGGGCCGCCTCTACCGCTGCACCTTGTAGCTTGCAATGGGTGGGTCTTTGCTGGGCCCAGCCCTTTTATGGAAGCACATCCTACCGTTGTGGAATGGCAGTTCCCACGGAGGCTCAGCTCTACAGCGCCCTTGTGGCAGATTTAATCCCCCAAAAAACCCATGATAAACAAAATATCAAAATCCTAAGTAAAGACAGAATTGATATTACAGATTTTTCCTTTTCCCTCAGGTTGCAATAAAATAAATTAAAAAATCAGTGCGCTGGCACTGATCCTGTCCTTATTTAAATTTTTCATATTTTGCTCACCATGGAAATCTCACATTAACTATTTTTTTAATATTGCATTAAAATATTGACGACTGAGTATTTTTGGTGCCTTTAAAATGTTTGCCCCCAGTAGAGTGCCTCACTCATCTCACTCTATCCCGCCTGGTCCCAGAGCCACAGTAGTGAATGGTTCACCCTCAGATAGACAGGGGGGTCCCACCAAGCTGTTTCCTGCTGTACCACTGCTAGACGCATGACAAACTACTGTGCACCTGAGGTTATTAAGACAGCCTTGGGAGAGAAGACGAGACCAGGCAGAGAGACAAAGACGGAAAAAGAGATGCAGGAAAACTGAAGAACAAAGGCAGAAAGAAGTGGAGAATATTAAGAACTCTTTTAGAATTTGTCTAGCAGGTTTTCTGGTTTCTACTGGAAGCTTCTTACCCCATCTCGCACCCCTCCCAAAAAAAAAAAAGATTAAAGAGAACAGAATGGACTAGGGTCCAAGCTGGTGACTGGGAATTTATGCAATGCCTTTCTACCGCCAATGCGGCCTTTGTCCCTGCTTTGCAGGCTTCCCTTCAAAGAACTAATATTTCTAGTCTGCCAGACACAGTGGCAGTGTTATAGAACCAAACTGGGGGGTCACTCTCCCTGCACAATAAAAACCAGATACCCACACCAAGCTTTCTGCCATGGTAGAAAGGAGGGTGTTTACTGCAGAGCGCTAAGCGAAGACGACCAGGCAGCTAACTGCTCAAGATCTGGCCTTCTGGATGGCTCGCAGGCAAGGGTTTTTAAAGGCAGGGGCAAGTTTCAGGAAAACAGAAGCTACAGGCAAAATCCTAAATCAATAAACACAGGTTACACATTGGTATAAGCTTAAAAGTATGGGACATCTTGAATGGGGGCTCACAGATCATGGGTAGATACCAAGATCTGATTTGCAATTAGTTAAGTAAGAGAAGCTTTGTTTAAACATTAGGGCGTCAGCAGCAATACCCAAAGGATTATAAATCATTCTACTGTAAAGACACATGCTACTATAAAGACAAGGGGAACTTCACACATCGGGGCCTGTTGGGGGTTGGGAGGTAGGGGGAGGGAGAGCATTAGGACAAATACTTAATGCCTGTGGGGCTTAAAACCTAGATGAGGGGTTGATGGGTGCAGCAAACCACCATGGCACGTGTATACCTATGTAACAAACCTGCACATTCTGTACATGTATCCCAGAACTTAAAGTAAAATTAAAAAAAATAGGGAGTCAGTAGAAAAATGTTAACTTGCTAGAGAGAGTGACTTTCTCGAAGACCCTCACAAAGAAACTTAGAACAAAGGACAATAGCTGAACTTTAGTTTGTTTCTTCCTCATCCGGGGTCTCTATGCCAGCTGATCCATTCAGTGGGGGCCCTCAGGGGGTCCAAGCTTCTGAAAGGTAACTCAGGGACATATGTTAAGACATTATCTTTAGTTTCTATGGGGAAAACAAACATCTCTGGACCTTTAAGTCCCTTGGCTATTATTCTTAAGCTACTATTCTTGTTAAACGAGTTACTTAATTACCTCTTGGGCTACCTAGATGCCTGTAATTTCTCTTAAAGGAACTTTGGGATTTTTCTTATTTCCATGCTTGTGGGTTTGCAGGCCCCTAAAAGGGAGAGGGGGGTTGTTCCATCTCAGCAGGACTAAAGTGTGTAATTTAGTAGCTTCTAAAAACCAATCCACTCTTTATCTTGGATTATCTGAGGAGTTGAAATAATCTCTGTGAGGACCAAAAGCACATATTACTTTACAAGCACATTTGACATCATCTTAGGGATGCATGGCAACCCTGCTCACCTCCACCCAGGTGATGACCTGTAAGCAAAGGCCAAGGTGTAGAGGAAGATGGTCTTCCCTAGGAGGGTGACTTTCTGTGTAATTATGAAGTGCATACCCTGACCATCTCAAAACTGGCCCAGTTTGAACAGTAACCTGTGTGATCACCATACATGGTGGCTGAATGAGTTATTTGAGCCCCAGAGTAATCCCTTGGGGGCAGGCAGAACACATAAGATTGTGTCTATTTTATAGATGAAGAAACTGAGAATCAGAGAGGTTCCAATCCTGCCCAAGTTTGTAGAACTACTAAATGGAACAGCCAGGATTTAAAGATCGATCTACCATGCCATGCAACTGCTATCCAGGTTCAAGAACAATGGAAAGCCAGTAGGCTTCAAACCAGGTCACACTCTCACCCGGGTCAACCCACACATCCACCCTATGGCACCAACTGCACATACAGGTGGGAGCTTTGCAAACCAGAAAAGGGGGGTAACTGGCAGCTAAAGGAGCCAGCTCAGGTTGTCAAAACCCAGTGATATTAGTGGTGTCCCTCTGCTTTTCAGGTGGTAGAATTGTGATAAGAAACCAGAACAAACTTTCTCTTCTACTGAAGTCTGTGTCCCACAGGCTGGTGCTAAATAATCCCCTTTCTGGCCAAGTCCATTTTCCACTGTTGAACTAGAGTCAGAGCAGAGAATGAGATAAGATAAGGCAGGAGAAGTGGGCAAGGATCAGATCATGTAAGGTTTTGGCCCTGTTAAGGATCCCAACAGCAATGAACAGCTGTTGAAGAAATGTTAAGTAGAGGGGTGATATATGAAGAGTCAAGTGTTTGGAAGATGGCAGGGGGGAAAATGGAACAAGAGTGTATGCATTCTGGCAGTAGAGAAGAAACTGACCAGATTTAGTTAAGATTGGCTCTGGGAGGGAAGAGAAGGAGGAAGGGGATCAGAATGTCTTAGGCAGCCAGGTGCAGTGGCTCACACCTGTAATCCCAGCACTTTGGGAGGCTGAGGCGAGCAGATCACCTGAGGTCAGGAGTTCAAGATCAGCCTGGCCAACATGGTGAAACCCCATCTCTACTAAAACTACAAAAATTAGCTGGGCGTGGTGGTGCATGCCTGTAATCCCAGCTACTTAGGAGGCTGAGGTAGGAGAATCGCTTGAACCCGGGAGGAGGTTGCGGTGAGCTAAGATTGCGCCATTGCACTCCAGCCTGGGCAACAAAAGTGAAACTCCGTTTCAAAAAAAAAAAAACAAAAAAACAGAATGCCTTAGGCTCCTGCATAGAAAATGATGCCTCTCATTTAAGGAGGAGCAAGTGTCAGGGGACCTCAAGCCTTGCATTTTGTCTTGGATAGTGGGCCAGATTGGAGATGCCTTTGCAAAATTCATGTCAGTAGCTGTGTAAGCAGCTGTATACTGTGGTTTAAAGCTCAGAGGAGGAGTCTGGGCTGGAGATTAAAAGAAATGATGAGTCATCTGCATAAACATGGTCACTGCATTTTAAAACAGCTTCTAGGTGCAGGTTCATTCAAGGCTATGGCCTTCAGCAGAGGTTGGGAGCATTGAGGAGGATAAAGCCTGGTTCATTTCTTTGCACAAAATACAGCCGACCCAGGGAACTGCAGTATCACTTGGAAGTTAAAGGATTTACCCAACAAAATAATATCTTCGAATACTCCATTCCCTTCTCTGTGCTCAGACCAATTGGTTTCTCACAGTTGTACTGCCCACCACCTCACCCACCACCCCGGCTATCCAGACCCCTTGACCCCTAGTTAATCTCCTCTTGGAAATTCCTCCAATGGCTTTTGTTTTCAAAAGGCCTGCACAGTGAACCTGAGAGCCAAAGGAAGCTCTGGAGGTGTGACACACCCAGCATCTCTCTGCAATGGAGACACCTCCATCAGTGGCTACTCAGGACCCAGCCTGAGGCTGCTGTGGGGTTGACAACACCAGCTCATTTAATCCTCACTACCTCCTGGGAGACCAGGGTTATCCCCATCTGAGAGACAGGAAGTCCAGGAGCCCTGCTCAGACACACAGTAGAACCCAGCGTCTATGAAGGGAGATGACACGAGTGAGTCACCAGGGAAATGGGCCAGCAAGGCCAGTCTGCAAGGAAATATGAAACGCCCAAATTTACATCTTCGGCCTTGGCTCTGCTTTTAAAAGGAATGTTTTTGCTCTCATTTTCAAAGGGAATTTTTTAGAATTCTTTGCTGCAAAGCTTGTAAGCACTTTACCCAGGAATACAGAGTCCTTGTTACCCAAAGATGTTGGCACCAAAAAAATAGTCCACTAAAGGTAAGTCTGCTTAAAGCAGGAACTGTAATCCATAGGCAACAGTGGGAAGAAAAGCTTAGATTTAGACTTTATTTTGAAAAATAAAATAAAAAACTATGAAAGCATTTCATCTTATATTCAATAAAACCTGGTTTATAATTATAATGATCCTTTACTTCTGTTTGGGGTTTTCTTTTTTATTATGAAAAATTTTAAGCAGAACAGAAAAGAGAATGAAACTAGATTTCACAGTTATTAACATTTTTCTCCATTTACTTTTTTTGGCTAAAGTATTTTAAGGTAAATTACAGGTATTATGACTTTTCAATATGAATCACTTCAAAAAAATGACAATTTACCTACGTAAACACATAGCCATTATCACACATAAGATAATCAACAAAACAATTCCCTAATATCATCTAATACCCAAATCACATTTAAATTTCCCCCAGTTAGTCCCCAAAACATCATATAGTTGGTTTGTTCAAACATAGAACCAATCAAGAACCACTCATTGCATGGAGTTGCTATGACTTCTAGGCAATTTTTTTTTAGATGGAGTCACGCTCTTGTCACCCAGGCTGGAGTGCAGTGGCGTGATCTCAGCTTACTGCAACCTCCGCCTCCCAGGTTCAAGGGATTCTCCTGCCTCAGCCTCCCTAGTAGCTGGGATTACAGGCACCCGCCACCACACCCAGCTAATTTTTGTAGTTTCACCATGTTAGCCAGGATAGTCTTGAACTCCTGACCTCAGGTGATCCACCCGCCTCGGCCTCTCAAAGTGCTGAAATTACAGGCATGAGCCACCATGCCCAGCCTAGGCCTTTTTAATGTGGATAATCCACTGCCCAATACGGTAGACGCTTCCCACATGCCACTGTCTAAAGTCATTGATAATCAATAAATAATAAAAAAATAGCATTTAAAATGCAGCTCCTCAGACTCATAGCCACACTTCCAGTGCTTTCTGGTAGCACTTATATGATAGAGTATTTCTGTCGCCACAGAAACTTCTACTGGACAGTGCTGATCTGGAACATTCCCCTGGCCCTAGGGGGTACTGCGTAACATTGACCTGGTGAAGACATCAGGCCAGTTGTTATGTAGAATGCCCCCACCTTCTGGATTTGTCTGATTCTTTCTTCACGATGTCATTTAATTTGTTCCTCTACTCTGTATTTCCTTTCAACTCCAAGTTAGAGCTCATGAGTTGATTACATTTAAGTCTTAGAATGAGCAGGGTGTCAAAATATGATTTTTTCTACAAAGCATGTGCAGACAGTATTGAGTGTGACCAAGTGTTCCTGGCTTCATGTTCAATTTGTCCTGTACAATCATACCCTATCCCAGGCCTCATGGTTTTGATATTCAAATTGTTCTTTTTTTTTTTTTAATTGAGATGGAGTCTCACTCTACTCAGGCTGGAATGCAGTGGCATAATCTCGGCTCACTGCAACCTCCACCTCCTGGGTTCAAGCAATTCTCCTGCCTCACCCACCTGAGTAGCTGGGACTACAGACACATACTACCATACCAGGCTAATTTTTGTATTTTTAGTAGAAACAGGGTTTTGGCATGTTGGTCAGGCTGGTCTCAAACTCCTGACCTCAAGTGATCCTCTCGCCCTGGCCTCCCAAAGTGCTGGGATTACAGGCATAAGCCACAGTACTTGGCCCAAATTGTTCCATTCTGATGTGCCTATTCCACAGAGGATTTCACCAAAGTCACATTTAACTGCTTCAGAAAACTTTGCACCTTCCACAAGACCCTAATTTGGCTCGACAGTATATTTGTACCATGTGAGATTATCAGCACATGGCGGGGCAGATAACTGGTGGCCAGGGAACACTCCGCACAGCAGTGAGGGGCTTGAGGGGGCCTGGGGTCATACATGAAGAGCCAGCAGGGGCCATTCTCATCTGATGGCAACTGCGGTTGCCTCATGCAAGCTCATAACTGTGGGCTCTCGGAATTTTTTTAAATGTCTCATTTAAGGACTTCTGATAAACAAAAGTTAAATTTTAAAAAATAAACTGTGGGAGGATTTTTTTTACTATTTACTTGAGCTCTTCATTTTAAAAAAATTATTTAATTGACTCAAATGGTAAGAAAAATAGTCTCAATGAAGGTTTAAAACAGTACACAGGACTGACTGATTAAATAAACTATCCTTCATCCACACAATGGAATATGGAGCAGCTGTAATTAGGAATGAGAAGTATCTCTATATACTGATATGGGGAAAAATAAATAAGCAAAGGAAAGAAGCAAATAGAGTAATATTTATCATTGGTAATTTTTAGGTAAGTGATGGGGAATTAGATGACAGAGAGGTAGCTAGATGGTAGAGCATTAGTCAGCTGGGACTACCACAACAAAACACCACACGCTGGGTAATCTAAACAACAGGAATTTATTTCTCACAGTCCAGGAAGCTGAAAGTCCAAGATCAAGCTGCCGGTGGATTCTGTTCCTGGATGAGGGCTCTCTCCCTGGCTTGCAGACAGCTGCCTTCTCACTGTGCCCTCGCATGGTGAAGAGAGAGAGCAAGCAGGTTCTCTGGTGTCCCTTCTTATATGGACACTAATCCCAACATGAGGGCCCCACCCTCATGACCTCATCTAACCCCAATCACCTCCTGAAGGCCCCACCTCCTAATACCATCACACTGGGGCTTAGCACCTCAACATATGAATTTTGGGGAAATACAATTCAGTTCACAGTGGATAGATAGATATTAATTGATATTATCAAAAGAAACCATGGGCAGATAAACCCAAAACTAAACTGTTTTAATAGTTATCTATTGGGAGGAAAAAGAAACAGGGTGAACGGGAAGTTACAGAAGCAAGATTTGTGTGACTGCAACTGGATAAATAGAGAGTTTGGGAGGACTATAAATGTTTTATGTGATTTTTAAAAATTAAAGTAAACTGAAATGAATGAGCCTTCCTGCATATAAAGTGTGTGGCGTAACCACATAAAGAAAACAATTACTTAAAGTGGCTTTAAAACACAGCATTTTGACTATACATCCCAAGTGAGAGATATGCTACGGACAATAAAAAAAGGAGAAGAAAAAAGGAAAGAAATCATAAACGGCATTCAGTAGCCATATATTAGTACTGGCATTTTTATTAAATTACTATGTTTCCATCATTAGGAACCATAATTTTCAGCATAAAAATGACATAGTATAAAATCAAGGAAGCTTAAGTAAAAATCTTGTAACCTTAAAAGTGAATTGGAAATTGCAGTATGAACTCACGTTGTGTTTTACTCTTTAAATAATGCATATTTTCTAGTTCTGTCCACTGAAAAGACCCAGAAGCAATGAAAACCCAGTAACAAGGAGCACACTTCCACGGCTGAACTCTCTAGATAACATTTACCAATGAAATTGGCTGATTCTAAGTCCAGGGCAAAAAATGCACAAAAGGAGACTGGATACAAGTCTCTTATTGTACCAGAAAGTGAAGGAGAAATCAAAGACTAATGAGGTCACGTTAAAGTGATACAGGACGACACAGGGCCCGCCTGCAGCAGCTGGTCAATAATGAAGGGATTAATCCATGACTGCAAGACTCGTGGGGAGGAGGGAGTGGGGACTGCAGGGAGGGTCCCAGTAAAAGCAGGGTGGGCCTCAATGAGCACAGCATGGAGGGTGCGTTTTAAATCCCATCGCTTGTGGGCAGAGCCTTGTGTGCAGAGACAGGAGTGAGGATGCCAGAACCTAGTTATCCCCCACCATCCCACACTCTCCCAGGAGGCGGCGGCAGGAAGCGCAGTCTACAGTAAGGGACAGCAGCCGGAGCTGGAGACAGGCTCTGAAAAGAGCTGGTCCACGAGCAGCGGGGGCCCTGGCTGTCAGACTCAACTTGCAGGAGCATCAAGTGCAGGTGTGGTTCAAGAACCGGGGCCGCTTGCTCTGCTGTAGCAACGGCAAATAATCGCAGAGATGACCAGGGCAGCCAAGCCAGCAGCCGGGACCCCGGGATGCTCTTGGCACGTGATCCGACTCCCTGCCTTTGCGGGTCCTGTACTCCCGCGAGGTCCAGGATTGTGCAGCCCCTCCCCAGCCAGCCCTTGGGAATCTTCGCAGCAGCAGAACCCGCTGCCTCCAGGTCCGACCAGACCTGCGTAGGTAGAGAGTCCCCGCACAGGGCGGCCAGCAGGGCTACCCAGCTTCCCCAGGGCCTCGGGACCCCTGGGCCTGGGACCCAGGCCAGACCCTGCATCATTCGGTGACCTCACAGGACTCCTCCCACCCCAAGACCCTTTCAGGGACCCTGCCTCTAACTCCACGACATGGGAGGCAGGGGCGGGCCTTTTGCATGGGAAAGGCTCCCCCAGCAGGACGTTTACTGAATCTGGAGGGAGTCGCCCTGCAGATATCCCGCGGAAGCCGGAGGGGACCCAGGTGCGCCCCACTGGCTAGCTGCGCCTGCGGGTGCCCGAAGCGGTGTCCAGGCCATCCTCACCGCAGTGACTCCTCCGCAGCGCCAGGGCACTCCATTTTCCGTCCACCCTGCCGGTGGGGGGCGTTTGCTTTTCTCACTGTGCAGCCACCGCCAGTGGCGCCGCTACGAAGGTCCCCGCCTCGCCATCCGGGTCCTGCGTGAGCATCCTTATTGGTGCTCAGGACTAGGCGTGCATTGCTGCTCAGGACTAGGCGTGCATTGCTGCTAGGGGCGCGCAAAGGTTTAGCGTGGGTGGATGCTGCCCAGGGCTTGAGTGGTTTTTAGAGGTCTTGAGTGGCTCACTCTCCAATCAGCGCGTTCTAGAGACAGCGTGGTCAGCGTACTTGCTTACTTTCAGGATTGCGAGACGTCTTTAACCCTTGCTGATCGGCTGACGCTGCAACTTCCTGTGGCTTCATGCTCATTTCCCGGAAGATAGCACTGATAGGGTATTGGAAGTCCTTACGTAAAGTATCTGTTCACTGTTTTTGCCCATTTTCTTGATTTATTTGAACTGATTCTTCTATTCTCTTGAAGTTAATGTGTTGCAATTTTCACATCTATGTTGTTTTTTCATTAGCAGCATTTCTCAATTCCTTGATTTCTTGAATTTCATGTTGCCTATTTCAGTATGTCTTAAATTTTCTGTGACAGTGGACCAGTTTTGGTTTGTCCGTTTGTTTTATTTCAATCAATGGCACACTGAAATTCTCAAACATTAAACTGTTGAAAAAATTTAATGGCATTCGCAATCTAAGCCCACCCTCCCCGGCTTTTTTTTTTTTTTTTTTTTTTTTTGTCACTCTGTCGTCCAGGCTGGAGAGCAGTGGCACAGTCCCAGCTCACCGCAACCTCTGCCTCCCGGGTTCAAGTGATTCTCCTGCCTCAGCCTCCCGAGTAGCTGGGACTACAGGCGCGGCACCACCATGCCCGGTTAATTTTTGTATTTTTAGTAGAGACGGGGTTTCACCATGTTGGCCAGGCTGGTCTCGAACTCCTGGCCTCAAGTGATCCGCTGCCTCCACCTCCCAAAGTGCTGGGATTACAGCCATGAGCCACTGCCCCCAGGCTAAGCCCCATTTTTTTAATCAGTAGATTAAGCAGACATAAAATACATTGAGGCAGGGAGGCAGGCAGGCAGGCAGTCCGGAAGAGAAGGAAAATACACTGTCAAATTGACATAAAAGTTTCTAAAAGTTGAGTTTTCAATGCGTTTACTTGCCCAGTCACGAACTGAAAACAGAGTGTGCAGATGGCACTGGTCTCAGGTCTCTCAATACTACTTTAAAAATACCTCTGTTTATCTTATTTTCCCCCTCTAGAGTTAATAATACTTTTTATCTTTCTTAAGAAATATTTCACTATTAAAAGATAGTAAAAAAGCAGAATATCAAAGATACTAAAAGATATCAAAGATATTCTGCTTTTTCCCTAAAATCTTTAGCTTTACCTTCCATATTAAAGCCTTTGTGAGTTGGGATTTCAGTTTTTTTCCCATGGGTTTCTAATTGTCAATTTATTGAGAAGCTTGTAATTTACAAGATCATAAACCAAAGTGTGGGTCTGTATCAAAAGCCTGTATTTTGAGTCAATCATCTATATGTCTATGCTCAAAAACATGCTGCTTAATTACCATAGCTTTAAAATAGGTCTTGATGTGTGGTGATTCAATTCTCCCACCTTATTCTTTTAAAATGTGGCTCAGCTTGGCCCTTTGCATTTCCATATATATTTTTGAATGCATATAGATGATAGATAGATAGATAGATAGATAGATGATAGATAGATAGATAGATACACACACACACAGACATACACATACTACACACACACACACACACACACACACACACACACACACGAGTCAATTTGAAAGGGCTCCCACTGCCCTAAGATGGGATCATTTGAGCACCAAAAAGTCAAGTGATTGAAATGGAATGAAGCATAAAAAATATATAAAACTCTGTGAGTTATAATAACATTTCTAAAACTCTTTGGTCATCACTGGAATTTGTTAGGACATTAACACATTACTCTAAAAATTGATGAAGGGACAAAAATCAAGCATTCATTCTGTCCTCCTCTTCAAAATTATATTTTAGAGGGGCCAAAGAGTTGATAAGGTAAAAATTTTTTTAAGAGACAGGGTCCCACTATGTTGCCCAGGCTGGCCCAGGACTCCTGGGCTCAAGGGATCCTCCTACCTCAACCTCCCAAGTAGCTGGGACTACAGGCACGCACCACCACACCCAGCCAATTAGGTAAATTTGATGAAGAAGCTTGCAATGGGGGGACAGGTGGACCCCCACTTGAACCTACTAATCAATCTTATCATCACTAAAAGTAGAACAAATATGATGAGTCTCACTGATGGGACCCATTAGAAAGTGACAGCGCCACTTATGAAGTGTTCTTGCCTTAAAAAGTGAACCTAAATCTAATCAAGTCTCTGGATCTAATCACCAATTTATAGGAAATATGAGGGACAGCAGAATAAATATTAAAAGCCCTCTAGGCTGCAATCAGCAAAATCCAGGATAAGGGCCATTCTACAGATCCAATGAAACAGTTTCTCCAGTGAACCAGTGGCATCTACAAATAATAAAGAATAAAGCAAAAAGAACAAAGGATATTTAAGATATACCAAACAATGTATTGGTCTTGTTTGGATCTTGATTGAGACAAAATAACTCTGAAAGACCTTTTTGAGAATTTGAATGTTAATTATGTACTAGATGATATTAAGAAACTAATTTAATGTTGATAGGTGTGATAATGTGTGGGGGTCTTGTTTTTAAAATGCTCTAGTTAATTAAAGATACATACTGTGGTATTTACAAGCAAAGTGGCATACCATCTGGGATTTACTTGAAAAGACTCCAGTTTAAAAAAAATAATGTGAGAGAAGAGGTAGGTCAAGTAAAGATGACAAAATGTTTATAATTATTGAAATTGGGGAATATGTACATGAGGTTCTTCATTACATTATCCTCTTTTGTATATGTTTTAAATGTCCCATATTAAATAAGTCTTTTATTGTTTTTAAATTTTAAAAATCTGAAATTTCATTTTTTATTTTGCTTTAAGTTCTGGATACATGTGCAGAATGTGCAGGTTTGTTACATAGGTATACATCTGCCATAGTGGTTTGCTGCACCTATCAACCCATCATCTAGGTTTTAAGCCCCACATGCATTAGGTATTTGTCCAAATGCTATCCCTCCCCTTGCCTCCCACCCCCTGACAGGCCCCAGTGTGTGATGTTCCCCTCCCTGTGTCCGTGTGTTCTCATTGTTCAACTCCCATTTATGAGTGAGAACATGCAGTGTTTGGTTTTCTGTTCCTGTGTTAGTTTCCTGAGAATGATGGCTTCCAGCTTCATCCATGTCCCGGCAAAGGACAGGAACTCATCCTTTTTTATGGCTGCATAGTATTCCATGGTGTATATATGCCATATTTTCTTTATCTAGTCTATCATTGATGAGCATTTGGGTTGGTTCCAAGGCTTTGCTATTGTGAATAGTTGTGCAATAAACATACGTGTGCATGTGTCTTTATAGTAAAATGGAAGTCTGTAATTTCAAAAGGCAAATAAGATACTAGGACAAATATTTGTATTTTACGTGATAATCACAGGTTAATATACATTCTAGATATGGAGTTCTTATGAAAATATTAAGATGCAAGTGAACACTCTGAGAGAAAGATGGGTTAAGAACCTGAAAAGACAATTTACCAAATTACAAATCACTAATAAACTTTAAAAAATTAAAGAGAGTCACTAATTATTAAAGGAATCAAATCAAAGGAGTGACAAAATATTATTTTTAGATCATTGCAGTGTAATGAGAAATAAGCACTCACACATTGCTGGCTGGCTTGTTCACTTTCTGTAAGCTTTTTGGTGGATAATTTGGCAACATGTATCAAAAACCTCTAAAAAGATGTACTCTGGGCTCCTTGGAGAAATGGCTGGATCTAGAACTGAGGCAAGAAATGTTTCCTGGAGCATCTTATAGTGCCAGAAAGTAAGAAAATATATGTATATCCCACAATGATGGGGGCCTGGCAAGGGACGAAAGAGTCAATTGAAAGAGCTCCCATTGTGAAAGCTGGAACAATTTAAGCAAAAAAAAAAAAAAAAAAAAAAGCATTCAATTATGACCCAGAGTATAAGATCAATAACCCTGGGTCCATTCTGATATAAATGAACAATTGAAAACATAAATAAATGAGAGATAACAGAGAAACATCACGCAGACACGTTCCAAAAATTTGGGTAACACCTCTGCCTCAAGCAGATGGAACATTAAGTTCCCACCCCATAAGTGTGGGTGTGCCTAGTGACTTCCTTCTAGAGAGCACAGGGTGGAAAGGGGTAGAGAGGGAAAAACTAAACACTATCTCAACCAGGTGACCAAGGTCAACACCAACAGTAAAAGGCCATGTTGACACTATGCACCCTTGATAGGAGGGAAGAAAATGTCACTTTGCCTCAGTGGTCTTCAATCCCAAAACACAAAACCCCAACCTAATCATGAGGAAAAACACCAAACAAATCCCACTTGAGGAACATTCTGTAAAATGACCTGACCCTTCAACACTATCAAAGTCATCAAAAGCAAGGAAAGTCTGAGAAACTATCACAGCCCAGAGAAGCTAAGGAAAAGTGATGACTCCGCACAGTATGGGATCCTGGATGGGGTCCTGGGACAGAAAAAGGGCATTAAGGAAAAACTAAGGAAATCTGAATAAAGTATGGATTTCAGTGAATGATAATGTATCAGGGCCCAGCGCAGTGGCTCATGTCTGTAATCCCAGCACTCTGAGAGGCCAAGGCAGGCGGATTGCTTGGGCCCAGGAGTTCGAGACCAGCCTGGACAATATGGTGAAACCCCATGTCTATAAAAAATATAAAAATTAGCCAGGCATGGTGACACACAGACCTGTAGTCCCAGCTACTCAGGAGGCTGAGGTGGGAGAACCACTTGAACTGAGGAGGCAGAGATTACAGTGAGCCAAGATCGCACCACTGCCCCTCCAGCCTGGGCAACAGAGCAAGACCTGGTGTCAAATAAATAAATAAATAAATAAATAACGTATCAGTATAGGCTCATTAATTGTAACAAATGAATCCTACTAATATAAGATGTAAATAAGAAAAGAAACTGGATGCAGATTATATGGGACTGCTCCCATACCATCTTCATAATTTTCCTACAGATCTGAAAGTGTTCTAAAATAAAATGGTTACATTTTTTAAATGTATGCCCTTTGTTCCAGCAATTCCGTTTTGGAAAATTTATCCTGAGGAAATAAATAAAGAGACAAACAGAGAATAAGTTACAGATGTGACGTTTGTAATAGTTAAACCTGGAAACAGCGCAATAGTGCACAACAGGGGATGAGCGATCCACACAGCACATAGAACATGATAAGTCTGAAGAGAGGGGTTTCAGACATGCAATTAACTGATATTCACCGTACTTCGTTTTAACTGCAAACTAGCAGGTAAGTGTTAATCCGTATTTTAAAATATACAATAAAATATAGATAAATAGACCTCAAAGAACATAGAGGAGATATTAACCGAAGCTGTCCTCATTTGGGGCATTTTCTGGTTTTCCTGGAAGGAGCAAGCTGAAATTTACAGGAAGGAAATAGACTAGCCGGCTTGAGTGAGTGTGCTCACAGCTCACATCGATTCTCATTGGTCAGTGCTGGAGCTTGATTGTCGCTGCCTGTGCCGTTTTGGTTGTTGAGAACTTTTAAAATCACTGCTGCAAGAAGAAAAAAAAGCATATTCATTTTAAAAAATCATTATAGTATTTAATTCTGTGCCAACTCCTCCAACACGTTGAAGATTAATTTTTTTTTTTTTGAAGTGCCGTGGCGCGATCACGGCTCACTGCAAGCTCCGCCTCCCGGGTTAACGCCATTCTCCTGCCTCAGCCTCCCGAGTAGCTGGAACTACGGGCGCCCACTACCACGCTCGGCTAGTTTTTTTTGTATTTTCAGTAGAGACGGAGTTTCACCGTGTTAGCCAGGGTGGTCTCGATCTCCCGACCCAGTGATCCGCCCACCTCGGCCTCCCAAAGGGCTGGGATTACAGGCGTGAGCCACTGCGCCCGGCCCAAGATAAAATTTTATTTGTGAACGTTCCAGGCAACTTCACAGAAAAACTGGGGAAATAGAAGAACTAAGTGTACTTTCCTACAGAAAGCCACAAGCCTGTGTCCTCAGGCAATGTCCCCCTCCACTACCACCCTTCTTTGACCCTACTCTCACCAACACTTTTAGTCTCTTTCCCCAGGAAGAAAGAGGTCAACTCGGAGGAGCCGGGGATTCAGCCCACTCTGGACAACACTCCAGAGCCATGGCACCTACCTGTCTGAAAAAAATTGTTAAGCAGCTGCCACTCCTAGTCACTGGGTGACCGATGCACTTCTAACATCCTTGTCCCAGGAAAAAGACTTTGTAATGGAGAAAAAAGATGGCAGGGATCCTTTCCATGGAATTTCGGCTGTTGTCTATTGGACCTTCCAGGAATTGTCTGATTCTATGGGGGTGCGCATCTTTGACTGTTTAGTTGGGCCAATTGGCAACACTGTAGAGACGGAAACTAACTTGTGGAGGGCTGAGGGTGATACAGACGTTTTCTGTCCGTGTTAACACAAAAGGTGTTCACAGCAATGCAAATGGGTTTTATCCAACGGAGAAGATAAATATTTGAACGGGCTCTCTTGTTAATTACTAGTTAATCAAAATATTTGACATGTATTCGTTCTATATTTATAGTGGAGTCATGATTCTACCTTTTTGGAAATGACCCTCTAGCAGTTTTATTGGTCCCATAAGATACACAGTGGATTCACCGGCCAGAGCCAGATGAGCTGCACAGCTGCCAAAAGGCACTTCAGATGCCACCAGAGCCTCCCTCACCTCCCAGGGTGACTTCCAAGCAGCCACAGAACTTTAATTTTACTCACTTTCTGTTTATCTAGTTTTATTTTTCTAATCTTTACTGAATTTGTGTCTGGGATTTTATTTCTGGTTTATTCCTGACTATAAGTTGTTCCCTATTCTTGACAACAGTGATTGAGAATTTGGTTTTTGGCCTGACCATTTAGTCATCTCTGTAGATGGATGACATAGATCTAGTTCCTTTCAAGTGAGAGACAACAGGAAGTCCGGTTTGTTGGTCCTTTCTTGTTTGTTTATTTTGAGCTCCAGGCAGTTAGAAATTTAGTGCCCGCTGCAAAGCACAGCTCTTTGAGACTTGGGATTGGTAAGAGGGTGTGTTGCTTACTTCCGGCCTGTGGCTGAAGTTGCAGGGCCAAAGCCAAAATCTCTCCATATGTCTGGGACCTGGGATCCATGTGTCTGC
Organism: Hylobates moloch; assembly: GCF_009828535.3. Lineage (NCBI taxonomy): Eukaryota > Metazoa > Chordata > Mammalia > Primates > Hylobatidae > Hylobates > Hylobates moloch. The sequence continues at coordinate 32,486,745 of NW_026652299.1, forward strand.
AAGTCTATAACTGAGAAAAGCCTTGATTCCTCAATACTGAGTGTGAGATAAATTAATTAGTTATGTCTCTTAAAGGAGCTCTGTTCTTACCAGTTTATAGGAAAAGAGGCACTTATACATCTTATATATCTCATATTTCTAGCTTCTAGTGCTTTCAATGTGTTAGGCTTTTTAAAATATCCTTCATACAGAAACTGCTACCTAAATACATTTTATAAATCCAAGTTCCTGTAACTAAGGTAAATCTGTGGCAAGTCAAACTAGCTTAATAATTTTGGTTTTTAAAAAACAGATTGGTCTTGTCTTTGATTTACAGTGTTAAGTATAATTCAGTTGTGTATTTGGTTGAATCTCTCATGAAGAGAATAATCTGGTCTTCTTAAATAGTTTATCAAAAAGATAACATTAGTCTAATACAATGTCACTATTATGAAAACTGAATATTGGTATTACTCTAAATTGAATCACTATTTAGACACATCTGTTACCTCAACCTATGTTTTGTAGTATAATTTATCCAATTAAATAAATTTCCAAGATCTTTAGATAACTTAGAACCTGGAATCTTCAGATAAATCAGAACCTGACCTTGAATGGAGTTAATTAATAGATAATCATCAGATGCCTAGGTAAACTAAGTAAGATATAACACTAAAACATGGATTGCTAAGCCTACTTTTAGGCTTATCCACTTTTGCTTCTTTTTTTTTTTTTTTTTTTTTTTGAGATGGAGTCTCGCTGTCACCCAGGCTGGAGTGCAGTGGCGCGATCTCGGCTCACTGCAGGCTCCGCCCCCAGGGTTCACGCCAATCTCCTGCCTCAGCCTCCAGAGTAGCTGGGGCTACAGGTGCCCACCACTGTGCCCGGCTAATTTTTTGTATTTTTAGTAGAGACGGGGTTTCACCGTGTTAGCCAGGATGGTCTCAATCTTCTGACCTCGTGATCCTCCCGCCTTGGCCTCCCAAAGTGCTGGGATAACAGGCGTGAGCCACCGTGCCCGGCCGCTTCTTATATTTACATTTTGCAGAAAGGCTGGATCTTTGAGTTGTGTTGACGGACGTATTCATGTTTGCCAGTTGAAGGAGTAAGAGGCCCATGTGGATCTGGAAGCATGTGGCTGTCCGCTCCTGCAATCTGCTCACCTGCAGAAATGCTCGCATAGGGCGGCTCTCAATTTTCTGCCACCTCCTCAGCTTTTTCTGTGAAATAGGTTACTTTGGATGAAAATTATCTTTCATATAGGTGGCTGATACACAAAGCAATAGTGACAAATAAATAAAACTCTGTGTGCGTGCTTCTGTTTTGTCACACAATAAAAAGTGGTTTTGTTCCAGAATATGAATGAACACAGTGAATGAAGGTCTAAAGAAGTGAATGTTATTTGCCTTGGTTTATAATACCTGAGTCTGAAAAGAGACATGAAGTATCTTAGATCTTAGCAAAGGTTCCTCACTTTTGATGGGCTTGCCGCCTTGGCTTACTGGTCACTGCCTTCATCTACAGCAGGGGTCCCCAATCCCCAGGCAATGGGCCAGCAACTGTCCATGGCCTGTTAGGAACCGGGCCACATAGCAGGAGGTAAGCAGTGGTTACAGCCGCTCCCCTTCACTCACAGTACTGCCTGCGCTCTGCCTTCTGTCACAGTGGCGTTAGATTCTCATAGGAGTGTGAACCCTATTGTGAACTGCACATGCAAGGGATCTAGGTTGTATGCTCCTTATGAGAATCTAATGCCTGACGATCTGTCACTGTCTCCCATCACCCCCAGGAGGGACCATCTAGTTGCAGGGAAACAAGCTCAGGCCTCCACTGATTCTATATTATGGTGAGTTGTATAATTATTTCATTATCTATTACAATGTAATAATAGTAGAAATAAAGTGTACAATAAATGTAATGTGCTTGAATCATCCAGAAACCATCCCCCCACCTCGGTCCATGGAAAAAATGTATTCCATGAAACCAGTTCCTGGTGCCAAAAAGGCTGGGGACCGCTGACCTGCAGCACGAAGGCTATTCTTTACCTTCCTTGTGGTCTTCCTGACAGCAATAGCGTGTGTCTTGCCAGAAAAATGTGTGTGCCTTATGCTGACTTTATTCAGTCCTTGAGTATTTAAACAAAACAATACAAAAACTCACTTGTGAAAGAGATGATTCTTTAAACTCATGTCACCTTCTGTTTACTTTTACATCTGTTTGCATTACTAAAAGAGTAAGAATTATTTCTCGAGCACCCATGATACGCTCTGAGTTAAGTGCCTAAATCTTCTCTGACAGCTCTTTTGATTTTTCCTCCCAGAGATCAGATCCTAAATATAGAAAGAGTAAAAGAAAACTTTTTATCTTGAACTAAAACATTCTTTGAAACTTCCCAGAGGGCCCCTGGAAATTCACAAAGATTTGTACTTTCACCCTATGAAGCAAGAGCAAGAGAGGCCAGAAGTAATTATGTTTGTTATTCTTTAATCAGCATCTGAAGAGATGCTGAGCCTCCCTAGGTTAAGTTTTATCAGTAAACTGTCAGTATAAATATTTCAGACACTGCACACTTTGTAGGAAGGCCCTGAAGCTTTGCCAGTGCCCTCGTCGCCGTCCGCTGTATGCTTTACCTTTAGTGAGACACTGATCAAAATGCTTATGAAATAGTTATTTCCCAGTAGAGAATCTTACTTTCCTGCGGTTTTGTTTTATTGGTTGCTGTAATAAATTAACCAACAGTCAACTACCAGTAGTTTTGTATTTACTCTGATGTGCACCTGGGACTCTGCTGTAAGCCACTGGCGAGCGGCTGCGCCTTCCACAAGGGGCTCAAGAGGACGTGCGGGGGCTCTGAGCTGAGGACGCTACAGTGAATCACCTCACGGGGACACGCTCCTGAGCGGACCTCACTTAGGCCACCTTCAGATCTTCCATCAGATGGAGTCATGACTTCTAGGCCTCTAAGCTCAGAGCAGAGGCTCCCTAAAAGTTCTCTCTTGACTGGATCCAGAGAATAGGAATTATTACTTAGGATTGAATGAGGCAATTTTGTTGTGGTTATTTTTTGGAATATTGCTGATGTTGCTTTGATGTTCTTTCATTTCTAGATCTGTGAGGAAGCTCCTTCTCTTCCTTCTTCACCTACAATTTAATAGACTTTGCTTCTGTCAATTGAAAAGAAACATTTTTTAAATAGTTTATTATTTTCACTAACCCTCCAGAATTCAGAAAATGACTTAGTCTTAACTTTTCATGGAAATATAGTTATTTTCATAAATTCAATGGCGAACTTTTCTTCTTTTGCTGGGATAAAATAGCATTACGCAATAAGGGTTATTGCGGACTTGTCATACTTGGAAGCGATTCTCATTTCATCAGGTGGGATAAGCCACTTTATATAGAGAATTGATGCCACAAAGCTATTGCAGGAGAACATGCTGGGCCATTGTGTCCTAGCCTCACTGGTGGTAGGAAAGGTGGCTTCCTGCAGGCCAGGAGCATCAACCGATGTAGGGAACTCTGAGAAGCGAGGAAGCCATCCAAAGTTACAGGTACATAGGTGAGATCTGGTGGCGACAGTTCCTTGAACTCGGTTTCCTAGCAGATAAAAGAGGCTTTTGTAAATCCCAGCTAAGATTTTCTATGCAGACAGACAGAAGCGAATTCCAGGGCCATGGCAGTTGCTCAATGCTGCACAGCACTCTAGATTTGAAAGCTACAGGCCAGGCGCGGTGACTCATGCCTGTAATCCCAACACTTTGGGAAGCCAAAGCGGGCAGATCACTTGAAGCCAGAAGTTCAAGACCAGCCTGGCCAAGATGGTGAAACCCCATCTCTACTAAAAATACAAAAATTGGCTGGGCATAGTGGCCCACGCCTGTAATTCCAGCTACTCAGGTGACTGAGGCAGGAGAATCACTTGAACCCAGGAGGCGGAGGTTGCAGTGAGCTGAGATCATGCCACTACACTCCAGCCTGGGAGACAGAGCAAGACTCTATCTAAAAAAAATAAGAAAGCTAACCCAAGGAGTTCTGGAAAGTCTAGAACATTCTCACTGCACCTGTGTAAATAGGCCAAACTGAGACCCATCGTCTTGTGATTGAGAATCATTTTTGGAGACTGTTGTGATCCTGCAGCAGGGAGACGAAGATTGTTCAGTTGTGATAGGCTTTAAATGGGCAAAAACTCAGTGTCCCTTTGATGGATTCTGGGCACTGGCTAGGGACCCTCAGGGATTGTCTGATTCTGTGGGAACACATGCCTTCAGTTGTCTGGGCAGGACTGTTCTGCAGTTCTGCAGAGAGAGCATCAGCTTGTGTGGGGCTGTTGAAGATGCAGAAGTTTCCTTTTCCTAGCTATGCACATAATTCTGGGCCAAAGCAACGCACGTGCATCTTGTCCAGTGGAGAATATAAACCTCTGTAAATCCAGTTCTCATTTAAACTGCCTGTAACATCTTACTGCTTCCTTGTTAATTAGTTAAATAAAATGTGTAGCTTTTCTCTTTGTATGAGATGTGTGCATATATATACTTATATGTATATGTATAATTTTTTTTTTGAGACACAGTCTCACTCTGTCACTCAGGCTGGAGTACAGTGGCACAATCTTGGCTCACTGCAACCTCTGCCTCTTGGGTTCCAGTGATTCTTGTGCATCAGCCTCCCGAGTAGCTAGGACTACAGATGCACACCACTACGCCCAGCTAATTTTTGTATTTTTAGTAAAGATGGGGTTTTGCCATGTAGGCCAGGCTCGTCTCAAACTCCTGGCCTCAAGTGATCCAGCCACCTCAGCCTCCCAGAGTGCTGGGACTACAGGTGTGAGCCACTGCGCCCTGCCGAATGACTTAACCTTTTTTGAAAATTGTCCTGTAATACTTCTTACTTCACACAACAACCCTGTGAGTTAAGTATTATGGCCACCATCTTACAGGAAGAAAAACTGCAGCCCAAGGCAATGTCTCACCATAAAGGCTAGATGCTTCCAGCTGGAGAGCCCAGCTCTTGACAACTCAACATCTGCCTCCAAGCTCCTGGATGCAACCCAAATATCTGCTTTTTATTGGCCCTGTGCCCTTGTATCTTCTGGGATCATCCTCTTTGCTTCCAAATAAAACCGCTCAAGGTACCTTCCTACATATTGTGAGGACTTCAGTTCCTGCCCCTCTCCCTCCTAGGACCTTTTCCAGGCAGAGCTGGGGAAGGTGGCATTTCTCCCTTTGCTGGGTCAAACCCTCTCCTCTCCTGTAGCAACTCTCCTCTTGTCTCTGGGTCAGACCTAGTGTGGAACTCAGCCAACTCCTGGAGCCCTTTGAAGGAACACAGACACGCTCAGGGCGTAGGGTTAAAGGTGGGATGTTCAGCCCAGCACAGAACTAGAAGTAACTTACTACTGAGTAGGAGCTGTGGGCGTCCTACAGACTCACCCGCTGTTTGCTGCCCGGGAGATTTCTCGAGGCTTGGCCCGTCTTCAGGCCTGGTGAAAGGCCATCTCCTCAGGCCCCTGTCTCCCTCCACACTCTCCTCCTCATGCTCTTCCTACCCCATCCCTTTTTGGGGGTCCTCCACCCACCTCCCTTGTCTGTCCCCCACAGGCAGGACAAAATTGTCATTCCTTTTTCAGACAGAACAAGTCGCCTCTTTGGTTTCTTCCACCCAGCCCATGGGGAGGGCGGATTAGCTTTTGGGACCAATCATGCTCTCAAGGTCATTTTTTTCCAACAAATGACCTTGTCACTCCATCAGAGGAATGTTTTGCTTCTTTCTATTCTAATCCATTCCAACTTCAACCTGTAGGCAACTTTTCAAACAGAAATGTTCTTATTATTACACAATCATCAAATTCCCTGACAGAAGATCTTACCCCATTAGCATGGAATGTATCTGAGCAACACTGCCGCTAGCCTGAATATGTATCCCAGCGAGGAAATTCTAGAATTCGCTGCACAGCCACAGCCTTTGTTAGAATAAGGACACACACGGCACACCACCTCGAAAGATGCTCACATTTGTGTGGATGCTTTCTGTTGGCTCAAAAAATTATGGACACACATGTTAAAATGTGAGATCCCTGCCATGGGACCTCATGGTCTCTCATAAAATTCTTGTGAACAAAACAGAGAAAGATTAGCAAATTGCAGGACATCAAGGAGACATTAGATTAGCTGGGTGTGGTGGTGTGCACCTATAGTCCCAGCTACTTAGGAGGCTGAATAGGGAAGATCACATGAGCCCTGGAGGTTGAGGCTGCGGTGAGCTATGATCACACCACTGCACTCCAGCCTAAGCAACAGAGCAAGACCCTATCTGAAATTTTAAAAAAAAAGGATAAAAGTTGAAAAAAATCAATATTCTGGAAGAGAATATCTAACACAGTGAAAGGCAAGAGTCTACAGTAGTGTGCCCCGGGGTTCTGTGGGTGGAGTTTAATGATTTTATTACAGTGCATCACGTTCATCCAAACTCCTCACTTAAATATGGGGAAGCTGGGCTGGGTGCGGTGGCTCATGCCTATAATCCCAGCATTTTGAGAGGCCGAGGCAGGCAGATTACTTGAGGTCAGGAGTTCGAGACCAGCCTGGCCAAAATGGTGAGACCCCCATCTCTACTAAAAATACAAAAATTAACTGGGCATAGTGGCATGTGCCTGTAATCCTAGCTAGTCGGGAGGTAAGGTAGGAGAATCGCTTGAACCCGGGAGGTGGAGGTTGCAGTGAGCTGAGATTGTGCCACTGCACTCCAGCCTGGGCGACAGAGTGAGACTCCGTCTCAAAAAAAAAAAAAAAAAAGATGGGGAAGCTGGGTTTGTGGTCTGTAAGTAGGCTACTGGAGGTTACATAGTGGGTTTGCCTGTCCCTCCATCTGTCCACCCACCTGGGCTCAGTCTGGATGACAGGCTTGGACCACATTAGGGTGCAGGCTGCCATGGCCAACTCAGAGTGTGCAGAGAGCCAACAACGCCCAACTGCCGGGTCAACTCTAACCAGGTGAAATGTGGCCAGGAGAAATGCCAGAGCCTGCCCTTGAGTTTTTAAAAGCTTCAATTCACACAGGCAAAAATGAAAAAGATTGCTGGGTTGGGGCGAGGGAATTATGACTCATTTTCTCTAGTTATTAGTGGACAGTGCCCTGTGGCTTCTGCAGTGAGCAGTAAGTGGCCACGTGGCAGGGGCCTGAGCAGAGTGAGGCAGAGCATGTCATCCACACGCTGAGCCTGGACCCCGGCCTGGGCCACAGAGCTGCACAGGAGGCAGTGTCCAGGTGGGGTCAGAAAAATGGGCAGCTCGACTGCAGGTACACGCAGTGCGACCAGTGCCATGACTGACAGGTGGACAAACCAGCACACCTGGAGGAGGCAAACCCCCCTCGGGCTGGGCCCGTGCACCCCGGAAGGGAGGGGGAATCAGCTGGGAGGGGGAGGGCACCTCAGAAATGCGGGACCACAGCACGGCAGAGGAAAGGCAGACACTGGGAAGCAGACCCGCAGCTCATCTGGGTTACCAGGACAGGCCATTCCAGACTAGGGGTGGTGGAAGATGGGGCTGAAGAGCTGTCCAGGGGCCAGAGCTTGAAGGGGCTGGTTAAGGGATCTGGGCTTGCATGAGAAGTGGAGGCTATTGGAGGGTTGAAACATGGGGCAATGAGGCCAGAAAGGAGGTTCAGGAAAACCGCCCCGGCAGCCACGGTGCCCTCCAGGGACTGGCCTAGAGGAAGACATTGCAGAGGCTGCAGGCCTGACCAGGCCTGAACTAGGAGGGGCCGGTGCAGAGGGAGCAACCTATGCAGAATTCTCTAAGAGGCCAAATCTGAGGACTCGGGCAGGACATGGCAGCAATCAGGGAGGCTTCAAGCCACAAAACCCCCACAGATGTGATGCCGTTATTTGTTTCATACAAAAACAATCCAGAAGGAGAGAAATGGGGTTGGACTGCATACTCTCTGCAAAGCCATACCCCACCTTCTCGCTCTACCATCCTCAGTGAGTGGCCCTTCATCCTCCTGAGTGTGGCCTCAGGGTCATAAAATGGCTGCTGCACCTCCGGCCCTCATTCCAGGCAGAAGGAGGCAAAGGCCTTTTTCTTTTTCTTTTTTTTTGTGTGTGTGTGTGTGTTGTTGTTGTTGTTGTTGTTGTTGAGACAGAGTCTTGCTCTGTCTCCTAGGCTGGAGTGCAGTGGTGCGATCTCAGCTCACTGCAACCTCTGCCTCCTGGGTTCAAGCAATTCTCCTGCCTCAGCCTCCCAAGTAGCTGAGATTACAGGTGCGCACCACTGTGCCCAGCTAATTTTTGTATTTTTAGTGGAGATGGGGTTTCGCCATGTTGGCCAGGCTGGTTTTGAACTCCTGGCCTCAAGTGATCTGCCTACCTCGGCCTCCCAAAGTGCTGGGATTACAGGCATGACCCACTGCACCCGGCCCAAAGGCCTTTTTCTTAGCAAGGTTTTGATGTTTTCTTTGCAAAGGGATGCCCTCTCCCATCTTATTGGCCAGGACTATGTCATAAGGCCACCCACAGCGGCAAGGAAGGCTGGGAAAATGACTGACTTTAGCGGACTGCATTGGTACCCTGAACGAAACCAGAATTCAGTTGGGCAAGCGGAGGGGATGAGTATTGGGTGGGCACCTAGCAGCGTCTGCTCCAAGAGGAGGGTGTGGAATGAGTCCGAGGACAGCCCACACTGGACTAGTCAGCTTAGAAGCACTTCAAGTTCAAGGTGCCCACGGGCATGGGGGAAGATGGGCAGCTGGATACCTGGAGGTGAGAACACTGCCCTGAGCCACAGATTCGGGCCCTCAATTCCTAATGAAGGATAGCCTCCCAGGAGCTTCCAAGCCATCTGTGACTCTGCTTCATGGAAAGTGCATGTCCTCTAGACCTGGCAGCTTGAAAGTAGGTGGAGATGCACCAGCTTCCGGGAGACAAAAGTCTGCCGCCTTAGCTCTGAATGGCATCTGTGTGCCAACCTCGGCCCACCTCCAGCCTATCCTTTTCCTCAAGGAAGAGTTGTGCTCCCCTCTCCAGCCACCCCCTGCAGGTCACATGGGGCAGGGACATGAGATAAGCACCCCGGGCTGATTGACAGGGGCCTTTAAGTCTCTGTCCAGCCTGGGATTCAAAGCCTCTCCGTGACAAGCCTGGAGGGCCCTCTCTGCCCCTGTGCACTGGCCGTGGCTGTCTAGGAAAAGAGGAGCATGGCTTTGCCCTTCTCCCTCCAGCGGCTGATCCTCACTGTCATCGGGGGCTTTCGGGAAGGCAGCTTTCTCACCCGTTGTTTATTATCCTTTTTAATTGCGCTAAGAAGGGCCTTTCCTCAGTGATTTGCTCTTCTGCATAATCAGGGTGAGGAGTACCGGTGGCAGCAGCCCGCCTGTGTTCCCTGGCTGCCCACAGCGGCCCTTCTGTGGATCCCCAGGGCCTGAGAGCAGGTGGGCAAGGCCACTGTCCTAAATCTCCCAGCCTTCTGGGCCCCATCCACCACAGCTGCTTCTTGAGGAGGGAGCTCTTCCTAAGGATGGCACTGAACAGCTCCTTGGCTGTGCCTGTGAAACCTCCTGCTTCCCTTGTCCTTTTTTTTTTTTTGAGACGGTATCGCACTCTGTCGCCCAGGCTGGAGTGCAGTGGCATGATCTCAGCTCACTGCAACCTCTGTCTCCCTGGTTCAAGAGATTCTCGGCTCCTGAGTAGCTGGGATCACAGGCACCTGCCACCACGCCCAGCTAATTTTTGTATTTTTAGTAGAGACAGGGTTTCACCATGTTGGTCAGGTTGGTCCAAACGCCTGACTTCAGGTGATCCCCCCACCTCGGCCTCCCAAAGTGCTAGGATTACAGGCTTCCCTCCTCCTCCATTTTTTTTTTTTTTTTTTTTTTGAGATGGAGTTTCGCTCGGTTACCCAGGCTGGAGTGCAGTGGCTTGATCTCGGCTCACTGCAACCTCTGCCTCCTGGGTTCAAGCAATAGTACTGCCTCAGCCTCCTGAATAGCTGGGATTACAGGCATGCACCACCACACCAGACTAATTTTTGAGGGTTTTTTGGTTGTTTTTTTCTAAGTAGAGACAGGATTCCACCATGTTGGCCAGGCTGGTCTGGAACTCCTGACCTCAGGTGATCCACCCGCCTTGGCCTCGGAAAGTGCTGGGATTACAGGCATGAGCCACCGCGCCTAGCTGGCTTCCTTCCTCTTAAATGTGGTGGTCACCAGCTGCCCCGGCCCTCCTTCCGCCTCCTCTACAAGCTCTCCCAGCACCTTCGCCTCTTCCCGGCCCGTCTCTCTCCTGAGCTCCAGACCTCCCCAGCTCAACCAACCTGGTGTCCGCTTGCCTGTTCCACTGGCTGCCCCTGCCCGAGGCGGCCTCCCAAGTGCCAGCCCCTCAACCGGGGCACCTACCCTGTGCGAAGCCGAGTGGCGGCTCCACTTCTGTCCCCAGAACCTCAGATGCACCACCCAGACGCACCGCTGTGGCCACGGCTGCTCTGCCTCCGTAGGAACCACATTTTATTATTTTCTCTTTTTCAACTTTTCTTTTAGAATCGGGGACACGTGCAGGTTTGTTACCCGGGTGTATTACGTGATGCTGAGGTTTGGGGTATGTGTTGATCCCATCGCCCAAGTCGTGAGCATTGAACCCAATGGGGAGCTTTTCAGCCCTGCTGCCTCCGTCCTCTCTCGTCTAGCAGTCCCGAGTCCACTGAGGAATGCATTTTAATCTTCTCTGTAGCTCAGTGCCTGCCTGGGAAATGGCCGGTGAATGAATGGATACAGGAGCGACTGAATGACCATTTGGGACACTGGATCTACAGATGCAACACATCCCCAGAGCACAAGCCTCCAAACAGCGCAGCCGAGGAGGGGTTCAGCTGTCTTCCCTGTCTCCAGCGGAGGAGCTTCTTGAGACCAGGAGCGGGGGCCGTCGGGTGAGCATTCCCCTGGAACACGAAGGAGCAAACCTCCACGGCTGCATTCCGCCCTCACGCTGCCCTAGGCCAGCTATAGGCTGGATAAAGTGAACCAAGCAAGTGTCCCAGAAACGTCACACGTGCACTCGCCCATTCACACTCACCCATTCCCATGTACACTCGCCATTCACTCAGCCATTCACACGTGCACACATTCACACACACTCGTGCACACATTCACACTCACACAACCATTAACATGCATTTACACACAGACGCACACTCGTTCTCACTGATCCATTCACACTCACATTTACACTCACCCTTTCACACATATTCACACTCCCACATTCACACCTATTCACATGCACATACACTCACATTCACATTCACCTCACCTTTCACACACATTCACACTCACATTCTGACCATTCACACATTCACACCCACACCTTCACATTCACACACATTCACACTCACATTCACCAGTTCATATTTCAATTCACACACCTTTACATCTCTTTCACACACCTCACTTCCTCCATTTCCATTCACACATACACATTCACACATTCACTCACATACACACACAGTCACACACATTCACGTTTGCCCATTCACACACATTCACACTCCCATATTTACACACATATGTTCACACATTTATACTCATACACTCACACATTCACATTCACCCATTCACTCACACATTTGCACTCACACAGTCACACATTCACACAGTCACACATTTACACTTACAGTCACTAACATTCACACTCACACATCCACACACATTTACATTCATATTCACTCACACACACATTCACACATCTCTCGAAGTTCCCATCCAGGCAAGCTCCCTAGTCTCAGGGCCCTTTCTGGAAGCCACCATGGAGTGCACATTCCCAGATCTGAGCTCCTAGAACCTATCTCCTCAGAAGCCTCACCCCGATTTTCATTCAGGTATTCACCCCTCCCTCACCCAGTTCAGCCCACCTCCAGCTCCAGACCTTATTTGTCTTAATCTGCAAGTGCCACCCCAGGCCACAGCAACTGGCTCAGGGTTCAATGACACAAAAAAAATACTTTCTGGGGTGCATCTCGGAAGGAAGTGTGCAGGCATCAAACTCGGAACTACTCAGCCCCGAGATGAAGCTGCTGCCCAGAGGCCAAGGAGGCCGAGAGCATCTCGGACGGCCTTAGCCACAGCCACCCAGCACCCAGCACCCAGCACGCCAGCCACAGCTGCTGAGCAGAGCGACCCAGTGTTTGGCCACCCCTCATGACATCCCCGCATGCAGCCTGGTGTTGGGGTGACTGAGGCCAGGAGTATGGGCACTTAAAACCCCAGAGGCATGGCCAAGGGTCTTCAGGCCAGCAAAACTGAGAGAAGCGACACCAACATGATTAGCATATCCAATCAAGGACAAGGGCCGAGAGGCCGGGCCAGCAGCAGGGTCAGTGTTGGGGCTGCAGTGGAAGACAGGGGAGCTGGCAGGAGGGCGGAGAGCAGGGTCATTCCCTGCACCAGAACGGACACTTCTGAGAGACTCTGGCGGCGGAGTTGGTGCAGAGCCTGAGGCCCCAGGGCCGTTTGCACTGACAGGGTGTGTGTGTGTGATAATTTTAGCTGCCAAGTCCCATGACTCAAAATCCTGCTCCTGCCAGCAAACGAGTTTGTAACATAGAGTAATAAATAAGTAAATCGATTTGTAAAGAATTTCATGGGGTTTCAAAAGTGGCCCACACCTTCCAGGAAGCCATGAGAATGCCTCCATGCAGGGCCTGGCCCTCCCTCAGGCACCTGGGGTGCTGCAGCCCACCCCACAGCCCCCACACAAAGGGCGGCCTTCCTAGACCTCACTCTCTCCAGTCCTGGCTCCAAACCGCCACTGTCATGCCCGCCACACGCTGGCTCCGGGAGGCTGGAGGGGAGCCACGCAGAGGGCTGCCCAGGATGGGCCTCTTCCCAAGCTCATGCTCGGCCCTCCCAGGGTGTGGGGTCTGCAAGAGCCCCCAGCCCCAGTTGGGTCCCAGAACCCACAGCCCTGGCCTGCCTGCTCTAAGAGTCAGGAGCCCTGCCCAGGGTCTGGGCCTCTGCGACCACGTCAGCCCAAATCAAGCCAGATTGCCAAGCCCTCCGGGACATTGCACATCCAGCTGCCAGGCATGGAGAGCAGCCCGCACCTCTCCCGGCCCCCACCATGGCCCACCTTCACCCCACCTGTTGCTATTTCCTCCATCCCATCCTGGCCTGGGCCCTCTGCTCTGCCCGGCCCTTCAGCTCACTGGCCTGTTTGTTCACGCTGCCTGGCTCTGAATGCCCCCTGCACTACCATGAACCTAGTGACACCCCAGCTCCCAGACACACATCTCAGTTCAGACTTTGGGCCGCTGCCCCTCCGCAGCAGGGTGGGAACCTCACACCTGGCCTCCCTCCCTCTGGATCCGCAGGCTTCCCAGCCCCGATCCTGGCCCTGCTCCCTCTGGCAAGAAGCTCCCTGCAGGCCCTGACCCTGTGGTACAGAGTAGGGCCGCTCCTTACCCCAGTGGCGAGGGCTGGGGTAAAGCTGAAAGCTGCCATGGAACTTATCTTGGAATCTTATATTGTCATAAAACCTAATCTAAATGCTTTCTCCTGGATAACGTGTTTAGATGAGGTTTTTGTTTTTGTTTTTGTTTTGTTTTGTTTTGTTTTGAATTTTCAGGTTGAAATAAAAGCAAAGACTTCCCATGATGGCACTGTGGCTGCACCTCACAAAGCCCGGGGCACGTGCACCCAGGCTTAGAAGTGGGCTGGGCTCCAAGCCGGCTCCACCCACAATGCACTGTGGACCTTGGGCAGCGGAATGAGGCTGTCAGGGAGGAAGGGATGAAGGAGGGAGTGAAGGAAAGTAGGAAAGGTGGGAGATCTCCAAGCAGGGACAACCAGAAAGGGGCTCTGTCCCGGCTGCTGTGACTTCCACTGCTCCTGGAAGCCATGGATGGCAGAGCCAACACTATCTGCCCCCTGCAGAACCAGGCAGGGCCACAGCAATGACAATCCTGCCACCTAAAGCAAAGCCCAGGGGCTTTACCCCAAAATAAAGCTCAGACTCTGACAGTCACCGCACTCACCGGCTTTAACTATTACTAAAGGGAGCCGTGAGCTCCTTCCACCTGGAAGTGCAGGCTGCTCCCTGGGACGATGGGCACAGCCCCTGCAGCTCCTGGAAAGCTGCTGCTCCGCTGCTCAGACTTGTCCAAGTCTGCCGATGGAATTGAAGCGCCCAGGGCGGGGTCGGCAAGGGTCATGAGGTGAGGGACAAGCCAGGCCAGCATGCCTGCCCCCCACCCAGGCCCTTCAGACCCCACCAGACACAAGCATTACCCTTGGTCTGGGGTCAAGTGCTCAGACCCACAGCCCAGTGTCACCACTCACCTGCCGGTAACTGGACCTCCGTGGGCCTCAGCTTCCTCATCTGTGAAAGGGAGTCCTGGTACCTGAACCACAGGTTCTCATGCGTATTAAATAAGGTCACTGGGTGTGGTGGCTCATGCCTGTAATCCCAACACTTTGGGAGTCCGAGGCAGGTGGATCACCTGAGGTCAGGAGTTTGAGACCAGCCTGGCCAACATGGTGAAACCCCATCTCTAATAAAAATACAAAATTAGCCTGGTGTGGTGGCTCGCGCCTGTAATCCCAGCTACTCAGGAGGCTGAGGCAGGAGAATCACTTGAACCCAAGAGTGGGAGATTGCAGTGAGCCAAGGTCTCGCCATTGCACTCCAGCCTAGGCGACAAAAGCAAAACTCTGTCTCAAAAAAATGAAATAAAATAAAATAAAAAAGGTCACTTCGGATAGCACTCAGCAGACTTCTCGGACGGAGATGGTTCGCCAAACCCCTTCACCCAAGCGCCCAGTCCCTGACCTCCAGCTGACCATCCCTAAAAACCCCAGAGGACAGGGGCTGAAGCCCTGTGGTGCACCAGCCCAGGGCAGCGGGCCTTCAGGTGCAGACCATCTCGGTGAGAAAGCCACAGATAACACGGTTCCATCCGCACTCACGGACAAGAAGAGGGAGAAAAAATACACACACGTTTTCTGACAGTTTTCATCATTTTTTTGGTTTCATTTTGTTTTGAACACTAAGATTTATTTTCAAACAGCACACAGACCATCTGCGGGGCAGCGCCAGGCTAGGCTGGTGTCTGGGCCCCACCCACAGCAGCTGCCAGGAAAAGAGGGCCCTTGCCCGGGTGGCGCGGCCGAAGCTTCAGGCAAGCATGGTGGCTGGGCAGCCCCCAGCCCCGCCCTGCGGCCAGGCACACATGCGGGCACAGGCAGGGGCGCCAGGAACTCAACTAGGGGACACAGCAGCTTCAGGAACACTGGTGAATTCCGCCGGACTTGCCGGAACGCGGCTCTTTGGAAAACAACCTAATCTTTGGGAGAACGCCCCTCTGCCTGGGGGTCTCCTCTTGATTTCCCTTTGCTCTTCAGAAGATTAAAAACGAAAACAAAACAAAAAAAAGAACCACACATTTTTCGGGAGGAGGTGTTCTTCACACGCCCGGAGGCTTCCTGGGCCCCGCCGTCATGGGACCCTCTCAGTGAAGTTCTCGGGGAAGACACCGCGGCACTTCTCCAGCTCCTTGTGCTGGTTCCAATCGCTCTCCTTCACGCCCATGAGCCAGCCTTCATCCTGAGGGGCAGAGCACCGGGTCGCACAGGGATGAGCAAGGGGCTCGACCCCACAGGGCACGCATCCCACTCCAATCTGCTGGGAAGACAGCCCCTCCTCCTGCTGTTCTTGGGCCCTCAGCCTGCCAAGCGCACCTTGAGAACACCTCCTCCAGGCAGCACTCCCTGATGCTGCTGGCTGACGCTCCTGCCCACAGGCACCACAGGAGCCAGCCTGTCGTCCGCAGGTGGATCTCACCTTTCGTGGCTGGTTTTGGTGAGTCCCACTGCATGCATGATGTGCATGCAGAGCACATCAGCCCTTCCAGGCTTCCAGGCTTCTCAAACAACACCAGAAAGTTTTGGGAGTGATAACAAGTTATAAGTTCTAGAGGGACTTGGGGCCATCCCACCAGTCCCTCCAACGTCAACTTGCCCTTTGCTTCAATCCTGACCCCTGCAGGGCCTTCTCTAGGCGTGCTGACAGGCCCCTGGCCCCAGGTGGGTCACGGGGAGCTGTAGGGCCATCCACTCCTGCCAGTGGCTGGGCCGAGGCTGCCCCTGCAGCTGGGCTGTGCCTGGGGCCTCCCTGGGTCTTTGTTATTTCCCTCTGTGTCACTGTCAGCCTGGTCACAGACCCTACTCATGCCCTATCTGAGACCCCTCCAGCAGCCCCAGGGCAATTCTCATTGTGGGCTCTGGGTAGGAGTCTGCTTGAAATCCTACCCAGCCCGGGCTGGCCCACTAGGAGGTCCGTGAAGATCTGGGGGCTTAGGAGAAAGGGCCGAATCAGTGCCAGGCCCAGGAGGTCATCATCACTCGGGCCTCCTGCCCCGGACCTCAGTAAGTACCTGGTACCCCTATATCCCAGCCCAGGACCCCCAGTAGGGTCAGCCTCATCCAAGACCCAGGCAGACCCACTGTCACCCTCAGCCGCTCTGATAACCCATTCATACAGATGTATTGATGGCTAAACATGTTCTCTGGAAGCAGGAAGAAGCCGGCCAGGCCCTCTGTGCACAGCCCAAGGTGCTCAGGGGCTGAGCCGTGGAGGAAGCCAGATGCCCACATGGCACCACCGACCCCCCACAAGCAAAGCTGGCTCTACACAGCAGGGAGGCTCCTGCCAAGAGTCCACGGCCCCCTGGGCGGGGCAACTGACCCAGATCCAGGAGGGTCCAAGACCTAGGAGGGACACAGCACCCGCCCAGGCTCAACAGGAGCCCTCATTTCCAGAAGATTAACACGAAGCCACAGAAGGAGGAGAAGGGTCTGGAAGGCATCGTGGGTGAGCCTCAGCTGGGGACACAGCTGGGAAGCCCATGGCCCTGCGTGCACAGTGCAGGGCCCGCCTCGAGGGACGGCACACGGGGCTTCATGAGCCCAACCAGTGCTCTGGCCAGCTGCAGGGTGGGCACCTTGTGGGCGGGGCAGGAGGGGTCAAGCATCCTGTCCCAGGAGGGAGGCAGGCCTCAAGCACAGCCGCCAGGAGAGGAGAAGGGGATAGACAGAGGCAGAGCTGAGAGCGCCTGAGCAAAGGGGGACGTGGGGAGAAGAAAGCAGAGGCTACAGGAAGAAGGGGGTATGGGGACAGGGAGAGAGAGAGGCCTACAGGAGAGGGGCCGAGCAAACGGAGAGGAGAGGAAAGGAGAGAGGAAAAAGCCAGACGTGGAGGGTGGGGAGGAGCAGTTGGCGCGGGAGCCCTGGTGCTCGCGGGCCTCTGCTGCCCCCTGCTGGCCTGCCCCCACCACGGCGGTGCCAGCCACAGCCAGGACGCCTGTGGTCCTCCTGTGCTCTGGCGGCCCCACCCAGCCCTCACCTGCTCTTCAGGGTTCTGGAAGGGGATCACCAGCACCACGTCACCAGCCTTGAGCTGCAGCTCGTCTGTGTCGGTGGCCGTGTAGTCGTGCTGGGCCTGTACCTGCAGAGGATGCGGATGGCGAGTCAGACCTTCCGTCCCACCTCCAGCCCTGCACAGAGCACGGGCCTCGAGGGTGGGAGGTGCAGGTGGCGATATGGAGACCAGGAATGCTCAAAAGCAGCAGGACAATATGGGGCTCAGATGCCACCTTGCTGGCTGGGAGCGACCTAGTAGCGCCTGCACGACTTTGGGCAAACCACAGAGCCTCATCTCATCTGCCCACCAGGCACCGAGGGACTGCAGCAGTCAGAGGCTGTGGGCTCACCTTGAACATGAAACCTGGGGGCAGGTCCAAGCGCCCGGCCCCACTGCTGCCCTCCACGGTGCCATTCACAGTTGCTGGGAAGGTCTCCACCACGACAGCAGGAAGAGAGCTCTGGTGGCAGAGGTACAGGTCAGCTGGGCAGGGAGGTGGTCCAGGGACAACCAGGGCCACCGAGGAGAAGAGGGGCAGGAAGGGGAGAAAGGTGTCTGTGCCTGGTGCCAGACCAGCCCACCTCCAGCTTCCTCAACAGGAGCCAGGCCTGGACCAGCACCAGCAGGGGCCACAGGGGAGCCCCGGGCAGGCAGGCGGGCGGCAGGGAGGAAAAGGCAGGGCTTTGTCCCTGCTGTCTTACGGAGGCTGCTTCACTTGCCGCCGTCTCCCCTGGCTCCTGGGCTCCAGCCGCAGGTTGGGTCCCACCCGCCACCTCCGAGGTCTCTGCTGGCTGCAACATAAATGCCGGCTTGGGGTCAGACACAGGACAGGACACAGGAAACAGGCCACAGGAGGGCAGCACCCAAGTGACAGGGCCAGGGGCATCGCCTAGCTGGCAGCAGGGTCTAGAGCCGCCCAGTGCCTCGAAGAATCCAGGGAGCTTCTGCTGGACAGGCTGGGCCCTGGGCCCGGGAAGCAGCTGAAGAGTAGGTGCTGGCAGGCCCAGGGATGTGAGTGACATGCTGTGAAGAAGCCCAGTGCAAGCCCCGGAGTGCCACCCCCAACCCCACCTCACAGGCCCTGCCCTCTCGGCACCAAGACCTCGCCCATCCACAGCCACCGCCCGCCCACCCTGCTTGACCCGGCAGGTGGCAGGAGCTTGCTGAACCTATAGTCCATGGCAGGGGACAGCAACACACATCTGTCCCAGCCTGAGCACAACCCAGCGCAGGCGGTGCAGTGCAGCCTGTGTGCAGCCCAAATCCAAGAAGGGTGTGGCACAGCACGGGCACCACAGCACAGGTACCACAGCACGGGCACCATGGCAGGCCCTGCAGTAACCCCAGAGCTGGGCTGACCTGGGCCGACACTCAGACTTGGCCACTTCTGAGTGCTGGAACCAAGTTACTCAACCCTCCTAGCCCCCATCTCCTCATCTGTAAAAGGAGGAAGTGTCTGGCTGGCAAGGTGATGATGAAGATTAAATGAGAAGATTCTGGAAAGTGCCTGGCATAAACCAGTAGGTGCTCTAAATGCTCCTCCTCCTGCGCTGGGAGGCTGGGCTGGGAGGCTGGGCTGGGAGGCTGGGCTGGGGTGGGCGAGCAGGAGGGGCTGATGCGCCCAGCTGTGCTCACTCACCCCTGGCAGCCTTGGTGACAAGCCCGTGCTGGGGCAGCCTAGCTCAGGACCCTATCCTCACCCTCACATCCATGGTGGCCTGGTCCCTCCTGCAACCCCTCCTCGGGGCTTCCATGCTGCACCCCCAGAGACTGGGGACAAGCCAGACAGGGGCTGGAGGTGGGCACTTACTTGGGCAGGCCCCGGCTCGGCCGTCTGGCTGGGCCAGGACACAGCAAAGGTGCCCTCGGCAGCGCTGGGCTCCCCGGAAGGCAGGCTGCCAGCTGGACTCTCTGTGGGCTGGTAACAGGCCACGAGGAGAGAACAGGGAGGGGGCAGGGAGGCCGGGGTGGAAAGGCAATGGGCAGGATCACAAGACAAGAGAAAATGTCACCAGCGGCTGGGGTTGGTGGGGGCAGGGTGGGTACCAGCGGAGCCCGGCCAGCCACCCGCCTCCCTCATCCTCTCTCCTACCACTGTCAAAGGGACAGGCAGGTGTGACTGTACTGCCCAAGCTCAGCACCTACCAAAATCCACTTGTCAAAATGTCCCTACCAGCTCGCACCAGGCTGGCTCTTTCTGGCTTCCTCCAGAGGGAAGTCCTGCCCTGGAGCCTCCAGAGCTCCCAGGAGCCTGGGCTGCCAGCACGTGCCCCAAGGGCACCTGCACGCCCGCCTGCCCCTCCCAGCATCTCTGCCTGTATCAGGGGGTCTCAGGGACAAAGCCCAGGAGCCCCTGTTGGAACTCTGGCTCTACCATGACCAGTTCTTGGGCAAGTACTGAGCCTTCCCTGAGCCTCTGTGTCCTGAGCTATCAGGTGAAAGTGACACTGTCCTGTGTGAGATGGCCTTGCACCTGCCTGCAGGCCCTGCTCTCAGAAGGCACTCAGCCACACCCTGTATTCCCTGACTCTCTCAAACCATCCATTCCTCCCCTCTCCCCTTCCTCCCAAACAGCTCCCCACTGCCAAAAAGCTCAGAGAAGGCAAGAACCTTCCACCCTGAGGCCCTCCTGCCCCACACCCTGAGGACACTCGTCCATCCTGGGGCACCAGCCCACTTCTGTCTGGAGGCAAACACTCACAGGCTATGAAAACAGGACCAGATCTCAGGGGACCCCTGTCTCAAGCTAAACTGAGGATCCCCTTTTCCAAGGGCCTGCCAGAGGGAGAAGCAGCAGAATGGCTGGAGGCGGGTGGCCTCACCAGCTCCCTGTGCATGAGCACGTGCCTGTGTCCTGCGTGTGGGGTGTGTGTGGGGTGCATGCACCTGTGAACAGGCTAGGAGGAGGCCAAGGCATGTGGGCCTGGACACATATGGAAGAGTGGCTCCCCCAGGGGCTGGACAAAGAGCAGACGTGCAGCTTACCTCCCAGAGGTCCCATGGAATTGACTGAGCGCAGCAGTGAGGGCGAGAAGGACAGTTAGCACAGAGGTTAGAGACAGGGCGGCAAGCAGTCCCCAGGGACCCTACCCCCGCTCGCCCCAAGCCCTCCAGCCCAGCAGGCACAGGAGTGGCTCGGAGCCAGCTAGACTTCAAGGTTTGCAGGTGGCCGAGCTCCTGACACCTCTCAGGGAGCTTCAAGACCCCAGGCCAGGATGCAAGATGAGCACAAAGTTGCTGGGAAGTATTCAGTGACCCCCTACTGAGAGTTCTCCCAGCTAATCAGGGGCTGCTTCCTGCCCTACAACCAGGAGGTGATGAGGGCTGAAGGCTGAGGTGCCAGGGGGAAGGGCAGTGACCCAGGCCGAGCTGGGGTCACGTGGCCAATAGGCAACGTGAGCCCAGGGTTGGGTACCTGGAAGCTGGTGGGCCCATGGGCAGTGGTGGGCACAACCAACCTGACCGGAGGGCGTGGGTGCCTTCACAGGGCTCGTCACGGGCGGGAGGGGGTCAAAGTCCAGGTCCAGCAGACTGGCCTGCTCCGAGAAAGGCCCCGGGGCCTCAAACTTGGCAGCAGCAGCAGAGGAGGAAGCAGTTAGTGTTAAGCTGGGAGCCTCACCCCAGGCAGACACTGCAGGCACAGGCACAAGGGTGGACACACACACACACACACACCATGCATGCACAGAGCAAGCACACATACACGCACACACGCTGGCACACAGCCCAGGCACCAGCTCATCCACCTCACACACGGGTGCACTGCCCAAAGCCACACGCCCCGGCACAGGCTCCCGCCCATGCCAGGAGGACGACCCCAGTGCCTGCCTCAAACTCCCAGTTATAGGCCCACCCGTGGCCACCACCCCACAGGGCCAGCGCCAGGCCCCAGCTCTCTCCCACCTCCATCCACAGGCTGGCGGGCCCCCCCACCCTGATGCCCACACCTCCTCTCTGCTCCTTGCCCCAAGAGTTCTGCTGATCTTGCTACCCCCCAGTGGCAAGAGTAACGCCATGCCACAGCCACCCTCAGTGCTCCCGACTGGGAAAGTTCCAAAGGCAGAGACTTCACACTGGCTTTTCCTCAACCCCAGACAGGCAGGTCACTCTGGCGACACTACCAGCAGTCAGCTCCAGGGATGGAGGAAAGGGTGGAGGCAGCCCACAAAGCCCAAGAGGCCAAGCTTCAAAGTGGGGGTCTTCAACATTCGGGGGCTTCAGAACCACCTGGGGCACCTGGGTTAAAACTGCAGGCCCTTGACCCCTCCCAGCAGCCCCCCGCCAAGATCTCCTTCCAGTGAGCCCAGGAATAGGCATGTGACAGGCAAGGCCCCAGGGATGGGACACGGTGGCCCTGGCCACACTGTGACAAGCCTCCCCATAAGCTGGGCCAGGCTAGCACGGGAGGAAGGGGCTTCCTCAGAGCCCCCGGCATGGGCGGGGACAATGACTCCGGTAAGCCCTGGGGCAGCACCCATGCCCAGGGCACAAGCTGCCTTCCGAGGAGCAGGGACTTGCCCGGCTGCGATCTCCATCTTGTACCTGGGGCTTCCCTTTGGGGGCCAGAGAGAACTTTGCCAAGGTTTAAAAAGAGAGGGACGTGGCCGGGGTGCTCCCCTCCAGGGCCCTCAGGCAGTGCTGGAAGAACCCCAGCCCCACAGCCCAGGCCAGAGGCTTCCCAGCTCCACATGCTCTTGACAGGCACCGTGCACTGATAGGGGCACCCTCCCACCCGGCCTCCACCATGAAGGATGTGAGACCTGGGGCTGTGGGCCGTGCTCCCCAGAGGCACCTCCATAGCTAAGCCGAGGGCCCATCGGGAGAGACCCAAGGCCCTCAGTCCTAAGAGGACCCAGCTGTCCTGCAGCTCAGGGGACAAGGTGTGGAGCAGTCCACATGGCCAAGCCGAGGTATCAGACAGCTCAGGCCAAGTGGACTCACTTCCTGGAACCAGGGGCCCTAGGCCCCAAGCCCTGCCCTGGGCCCATCCCAGCAGCTGACTTTCCTTTAGGTCCAGCCCTGTCTGGAAAACCCAGGGCGGGGAGGTCACTGCTCTGCCCCATAACCGGCCATCTCTGAAGGAGCCCTGAGGACGCCCGTACACAGCCCCGAAGTGCTTCCCACCAGCGGGCGGCCAGCATCTCTCCACAGTGGCCCCCACCCTGCCCCAGCAACACCCCTCCCTCCCGTCTCAGAGAAGTCAGCCAACCCAGGCAGCAATACCCGTCATGTGCTGAGGAGAGGGTCATCTGCCAGAGAGCTGACCATCCCTTCACTGTCGTGCCCCGGCAGGTGGCACCTTGCCATGCAGGCCCGGGACTGTCCCTCCATGCAGGGACACAGGCTACTCACTACCCCACAGCCAGGAAGCCCGTGGGCACCAGTGTCATGGACAAGGGCAAACCCACCCCTGCCCCATCCCCCACCCAAAGGTCATGGCTCCCCCACCCCAGACCAGACCGGGAAGATCAGTTGCCTGGAGATGGCACACGCAGTGGCCAAGGAGGCAGGTGTGGTATGGAGGGACAGGCGCGCTCAGAGCCTGGGTGCGGGTGGTCTCTGGGCCACCTCCTGGCCTGGCACACCTTGTTCTGGCGTGGGCCTGCAGCATAGGCCCTAGGTTCCTTTCCTCACCTGTTAAATGGGGGCACGATGCCCTCCTAGAGGGTGGTTGAAAACCAAACAGTGGGGTACAGGAAGTGGCTGGCACCGTTCTCCGCTCAGTATTTGCCAGTGTCCATACCATCCCATCTCCCTCGCCTGCACACACACTGGGCATCCCCAGGGCGGAGGCACGCTCGAGCCAGGGAGGCCAGCAGCAAGCAGCCCTGGAGGTCCTCAGCCCGGCCCCACACTGCTCTTCCTACATCGCCCTCTGCCACTGTCCCACAGAGAGGGGTTCCTGCACCTGCCAGGCCCCTGAACTAGGGCGTCACCCACCCAGACACCTGCAGCCTCGTATTTAAAGTTCCTTAGTTCTAGCCCTAGTCTTTGCATAGGGGCTTGAGGCCCACCATCCCCAACCCTTCCTAGCAGCGACCACTGTTCGCAGTTCCCAGCAGCCACTCCCCACACTCACACCCTCCAACCTATCCCCGCTAGGCATCTGAGCTGTGTGAAGGGGTTTGCTGGAGGCCACCACAGCCTGGACTGGACAGCCTTCCCTACAGGCGAGGCTCCGTGTGGGAAGAGTCCTGGCTCACCCACAGGAGGGAGGCTGAGGCCTGGAGGGCTGGCCTTGAGGAGGCAGTCAGCTCTGGGCAAGTGCGGGGAAGGCCGGCCACCCCTGGGCAAATCTGACAACACGTCAGCCCACTCCAGCACTGGCAAGATGCACTTCCAGCACAGGCACTCCCACCTGACCTCCACCATGAAGGACGTGAGACCTGGGGCTATGGGCCGGGCTTCCCAGAGGCACCTCCACAGCTGAGCCAGAGGCCCACTGGGAGAGACCCAAGACCCTCTGCGTGGCTCCTCGCTGAGCCAAGGGCCCGTCGGGAGAGACCCAAGCCACCCTGGGTGGCTCCCTGCTATATCTGGGCATTCCGTGCCTCTTAGGGAGTGTGCACACAGCAGCTCTGCTCTTCAGCCTGGCCGCTGCCCCCGCCCTTGAGTGGCTGACAGCAGCTGTGGGAGCTGAAGTCCAAGTGCTTCAGCCATTCCAGGACCTTCCAACTCTCCCTGCCCCTGGAAGCCTTCCCTGATGGCCACAGGTCCTCCATACTCCCCGATCCCCTCTGCCATAGCACCCACTGCACCGCGAGGGCGCTGCTGACATGACTGCTGCGCCGGGAGGGGCGGCACCTTTCCCCTCTGTGGCCCTGCATCTGGCCTTAGTACATGCTCAGAGATGGGTGATGGAGGATGATGGAGGATGATGGACGGAGGGAAGGAAGGGTGAGAGAGGGAAACTGACACTGTCTCTGGCCAGATTCCTGGCTCTTGAGACAGAAGCATAGAGGATGAAGGTCATGCACGCCCTGAGAGGGCAGGAAGAGAGGAGAGCTGGGCCGCGGCGGCCGCGGCTGACCTGGGAGGGGGTGGTCACGCTGATCTCAGGGACAAACGTGTCCTCAAACAGGCTGAGGATCTGCTCCTGCTTGACTTCCTTGGACGGGGTGTGTTTGGGAGGCGGAGGGACTGGTGGGCCTTTCCGGAGCTGTGGGTCGGCGGCGGGTGAGGGGCCGCGCGGGAAGGCACAGCAGAGCGCGGGGTTTGGGGGAGACAGACAGAGACAAAGACACAGTTAGTCACACCTCAGGCCACAGCCCCACCCAGGCCACTGAGCAGGATGCAGCAAATGAAGAGTCACTGCCCTCCCAGCCCCCCAACATAGACACCAAGACCCCAGGCCATCCCCAAGAGCGACACCGAGGCAGGCGGTCCAGAAACGCTGTGTGGAGAGAGAAGAGATAGAGAGGTGAGGGGAGAGGAGGGAGGAGAGCGAAGAAGCGAAAGAGGCCCCAGGCTGCCCACTAGCCAACTGTGGGAGGGTCAGGCTCCCACTGGCCTGGTGAGAAGACTGGGGAAGGAAACAGTCATTGAGAGACAGCCGGGCCCCAGCCTCCCCCTGCCCACCTCTCCCTTCCCACAGGCCCCTCCCTCCACCTCCCAGGGCACAGGGCTGCCCACAGGGAGCTCAGCTCAGACGAGTGTATCCCAGAGGAAGCCAGCGTGGCACCAGGATGGGGCAGAGGCCACACCCCTGCCCACCAGGTGGGGGACCTCAGGCAGGTCACACACCCATGAGGCTGGGCTTCCTCGTGCATCAGGTGATGACAGCGCCTGCTTCACAGGGGGGTTGTGGGGACTCAGTGAACGAAAACACAGAAGGCACTGGCACCATGTCCAGGCCAGGGGAAGTGCTGTTCGGTACAGGCTCCCACCATGTCCTTAGCCCTGCTATCCTAGTCAGCAGGAGAGCAGGGCGGCAGCAGAAAACGGGGAGCTGCAGAAGCCCTGGCTATAAGAACACCCCAACCTGGCCAGCCAGCATCTAGGGCCCTGCAGACACTTGGAGGGCCCGCTGGGAGCAGGCGGGGTGGAGACAGGGACAGTCCGGAAGCCCAGGACCTGACCCCTTAGCCACCCCACACCCTCCTCTGAGCCTTTCCTCTCCCTGTCCCTTTAAAGGTCCTGCATGGCCACCTGGCTGGGCTCCTCCCTCTTCCTGCCCCAGGAAGAGGGACAGGCAGCCCACTCTGGAGATCTGGATGCTCTGTGGGCTGAGGGCCCAGAGCCTCTGCTAGGGAGGAAAAGAAGATGGAGAAAGAGTCAAGCAGACAAAAGACCAGGGAGAGGGAAGGGGAGGGCACTGCAGTGGGGGTGGGGGCTGGGGAGGAGCGAGCAGTCACAGATGCCTCCCGGAAGCACGCCAGGCTGGGTCGGGGGAAGGAGATCCAGGTCCAGGCCCAATCCCCACTGGGCAAAGCATCGGGTCCATAGCTGCCCAGGCCAGAAAGGGGACAGAGGAATGGGAGGATGGGGGACAACAGCAAAGCCGGAGGAGAAGGAGGGAGGGCAGGGGACCTGCTACCAAGACATCACTCCTACCTGAGATGGGGACTTGGGGAGGGTGGCCCCGGGCGTGGCCCCGCCAGCCGGCTCTGGCTCATGGTTGACTCTGATCTCGGGGGTGGCGGCAGGGGAGCCATCTGGAGGCGAAGGGCTCTTGTTCCCTTTTGCAGGCGCGTTGTCACTGTGGGGGCAGGACAAGAAAGGGAGCCCAGTGTTGGGGGGCCAAGGCGCAGGAGACGGAGGGGCAAATGTATTGACGTCTGTGTGAAGAGGTGTGTGCATATGGAGGTGTGAAACTGTGTGTGTGTGTGTATGTGTGTGTGTGTATGTGAGAGAGAGCAGGAGGGTGCGGGGAGCCAAGGGACCTGGGCTTGGGGGGCTGGAAGTGGGGAGCCTGCCTCAGAAACAGGAACAGCACAAGGCGGGACTCCAGGCTGGAGGTCTATGGTCCCCAGGAGTGCAGGCAGGTCCCTTGGAACCATCTGTCACAGAGGCCAGACCAACCACCCCACAGGCTCCACAGGGTCCACCAGGGCCCATGCTGACAGCCCAAGATCCACAGCAGGAGAAAGCCAGACATCCTAGAGGCACAATGAGTCTCCCACACCACACGCAGCAGCCCCTCTGTTCTGGGGGCTGCTCCCCAGCCGGCTGCCCTCCCTGCCTGTCCATCACAGCACCCTGGAACATGTCTCCAGACCTTGGCTCTCCTGTCCTCTCAGCCGCTGGAGGCCACAAGCAGGGCCTAGACAAACTAAGAGAAGCGTCCTCATCACAGAGGAGTGGGCAGCTGGCAATGGAGGGGACAGGTCCTGAGCCATGGCGTTCAGTGCTAGAACCCAAGGGGGAGGTGGTGTGATGCTGTGCACCCCAGGCACAGGGGCGAAGGTGCAGGGAGAAAATTCTCTACCAGAACCTGTACAGAGAGGCCTAGAAAGGTGCTGCCCAATAGGGTTGCCACTAGCCACAGGCGGCAATGCAAACTCAAAGCAATGAAATTTACGTGTAATTCAAATGAAAAGTTCCGCTGCCCGGTCACACACTGGCCAGTTTCAAGTGCTCAATAGCCCCATGGGGTAACTGGCTCCTGTGCTGGACAGTGCAGATCTAGAAGCATCCAGCAGGAACCAGTGACCGAGTCACCTGAGGGCAAACAGTGGAACAGTGTAAGAGATGTCGCTGACACCATCTTTCCTCCTGGAATTTGTGTTTTATGGGAATGTATTCTCCTTAAAGAATATATATCAGTATAAGTATATAGTATACACATAGAATTGTTTAAAAAACAAAAAACCCCACCGTGCTGCAGTGTCACCTCCCTAGCCCTCCCCAGGCCTCCTTCCCAGCCACGTCCTCCATGGCTAAGTGCGCTGGTGGCCGGGGCACCACCAGGGCTAGACAAGTGTGGGGCGCCCAGAGGAACGTGCTAAATCCAGCCAGCTGCTCAGAGGCCTGCCCGCCCCGCTCCGCCTCTGCCTTCCCACCCAACACGCACACGACAGCCCTGCCGGGCAGCACTGCACACAGAGCCAGATTACGGGTTAGTGGCGCCTGGGAGCAGGGCGCAAGGCGCATGCACAGGGCCGGCCAGGGCGCGGGCCACTGCGCCCCTCCGCAGCACTCACTGCCGGTACCTGTTCTTCTTTCTGCGCAGCCGCGAAAACAGTTTACTTTTCTTTCTGTAGGGACGGACGGGAGGTGGAGGCCTTCATTCCGGAGAAAGGCCAGGTGCAGAACTGGCCTGTCCCCTTCCCTCTTTGCCAACCCTTCTGCTCAGAGGACAAAGGGGCAAAAGCTTCTCCCAAGTGCCAGAGGCCTTGCAGAGGGCCTGGGCCTGCTATCCCGGGGTGCCCTGGCTGGCCCCTGCTGTGGCCAGGTGCCTGGGGTGATGCTAACAGGACCTAGTGAGGGGCAGGAGGCTCGGGGCAGCGGAGAGTCACGCTGCCTGTGGTCCCAGTCCCCAGGAGCTCCAGGTGTGCCCAGAGTGAGAAAAGGCTCCCAGGCGAGCACAGAGTGCACAAGACGCCTCTCTGCTGGAAGGGAGACTCCTGGGTCTCCACTGCCCCTCTCTTCCCTCCACCTCCTTCCTGAGGGGAGCCATGGTTCTGGCCAGGACGGCCCAACTTACCCCCTGCTGACCCATCCCAGTGTTCCCACCTGTGCTTACAGGCCAGGCAGCTGTCCCTCCCTGCCCGACCTTGGATTCACCTTTTGGCCTTTATTCCACAACCCCTACCCTCCGCCCCCCGCCGCTGCAATGCCACCGTCCTAAGCTCCCCCCTCCCAGCCTCAGGTCACCACGGCCCCTCTCTCAGCCACAACTATTTTATGTTCAGGGAAGGAGGGGGCGGGCAATCACCACCACCCGATACCCTCATCATCCCAGGCAATACCCCAAGAAGCAGACAGTCACCCCGTTTTAGAGTCCATCGGTGCTCTCTGCACTCTGCTGTGATATGCGTGTGGGTATGCACACACTCACACCTGTCACACACAGTCCCCCTCACACACACACACACGCACACATGGCCAGAAGGGAGGGGAAGTCCCAGGCTTGCTGCTTCCTCTGATCCACAGCCAGGAAAGCAAGGCATTTCCCTCCTCCCTCATGGTTTCCCCTCAGGAAACAGAGACCTCCTTGCAGCTGGGATTCCCGGAGGGGCTGGGGCTGAGGACAGGAAGAGGACGCCCGTGCGGGTGAGCAGAATGCTGCCATCCAGGCACATGAGCTTTTCCAGGAGCAGGAGAGGGAAGGGCAGTGCTACCTCCCTGCTGTGAGAGGACTGCACACCCTGGAGTCTTTCAGTCCTGTTCACACCCCCCAGTCCCCAAAGCTGAGCAGGCTGCCCACCCCAACCCTGGATGCTCATGCTCCACAATGAGGGGGTCAGCCGGCTCAGGGACCCGTGGACTCCCTAGAGTGTTCCTTCCTCGACGAACACAGCCAGAGGGGCAGGGACATTCAAGACAGAGACCTGCCCTCACCTGCCTCCCTGAGCAGAGAGGCCAAGACAGGAAGGTCCCTAGACCCCCAAGGCCAAACCCATGGGGGACCAGGGAGGGCACCAACAGGGTCACAGGAACGAGCCCTGTGCCTGCCGTGCACACAGTCAGGGGTGCCAGGGCTCTCCCCGCACTCACCTGGGCTGGGCCTTGACCGTGAAGGTGTTGCTCCCGTGCTGCTTCTCCAGGCTGACCAGCACGTCGTTGAGGTTCTGGTTGAGCTGCGGGAGAGACAGTGAGGAGGTGGGGGGCCTCCAGGGCCACCAAACACCTCTGCTTCTCCCCACCACCCCCAGCCCCTGCCAGGAACAAGCTCCTCTTTCCCCATCTGTGAGAGCGAGGAACCAGCACACCAAACCCAGAAAAACCAAGGGGGGCAACAAAACGGGGCAAGTGGGCTGCATCACTAATGCCTGCTGTCTCTCGAAGCCATCTTTTCCCCTCCTACTTATAGGATATCCTAAAATGCCACATAGAGCTTGCCCTGTTTTTACATTTTTCTCTTAAAAATTGTTTTGGCAGACTGTTAATCTTAATTGTTAAAGTCATTTTGCCAAGATGCTTTCAGACCACACTACAACTGCCAGATATTTCACTGAAAGCACAGGCACGACAGGAGGTTTATTCCTTATACATGGTGATTCTCATTACTGAGAATATTCCTCTCTGATTTGGCCACTAGGGAGCTCAGAGCCGAATTTTCATCCTATTTATAAACAACTATGCCCTGTGGCATATATTTTTAGAGACTAATTTTATATAAACGTTCCTTCTCTAAAACACCTCTCTCTATTTTTTAAACTTTTCATAAGTTGTCTCAAATCTTCGAAGGGAAAGAGGAAAAGTTAAGAAGGAAAGAGAAAGTCTAAAAGGCAGGAAACCGTACTTAGAAGTGTGAGTCAGGGGAGGCCCCAAGCTGCTTTTCCTCCTCCGACCCTGGGCCTGGAATCCACCATCATCACTTCATCCATCTGGGCCCAAGAGACAAAGTCAGACCCACCACTGGGGGCGGGGGTGCCAGCCCTGGGTCTCTCCAACTGCAAAGTTCAACAGCTTTGCGTTTTAGTTGCCAGATAGGTTAAAATGAAAATAACACAACAGAGAAAGGTACGCTAATCAGACCAGACCCTGTCGCACAGTGGATTCACGCAGACGAAACAGCCTATTTAAATGTCTCAAAAACACGGGAGAAAAATTAAAATTGAGAAAATGCTAGTAATTTTTTTCCTACAAATTGAGAAACTGCCACCATTGTCCAACACTGCACTCCCTGGGCCAAGGTTGCTAGAGAACACATTCACAGTTTGAGAGGGCCTGGTCTATGTTCTCAGGTGGTCTACCCAGGCAAGGACCCAGGACACTCTCACCACCTCCCCTGCATGCCCTGCTGCCCTCCTGGGCCCAGGCACTCCTGAAGGGGGCTGCTCCACAGGGCCGGGAGGGAGCCCTGTGGTCACTGGTGTGTGCTGAACCTAGCAGGGAAGGAGGAGCTCAGGCTGCCCCTCCCACGACTCTGACTCTGACCCTTGGCCAGGGTGGGGTGTGGCCCCTCAGAGGGGTCCCCAGGGCCTACCTTGCTCATCTCCTTGTGGAAGTTTTCCTCCAGGCCCGCGATGCTCTGGAAAGTGTTGACGTAGAAACCTACGCGGCTACAGAAGGGCAGAAGGATGGGGGCCAGATGAACAGGCAGGTCGGGACAGCAACTCAGAAACACCCACCCACGAGCGACCACACACGCTCATCAGAGACACAAACCAGGGAGGGCCCAGGCACCGCAGCACGCAGGCCGGGCACCGCAGCATGCAGGCTGGGCACCGTGCCAAGCCTCACCTGTTCCACAGGGATGGCAGCTCCTCCTGCAGATCCACATTCATCTCCTCAAACACCTTCTGGGCTTTGATGAGCTCCTCCTCGGCCTGGGGGGCAGCACGGGTCATTCCCCTCTGCTGGGCGTCTGTCCCAGCCAGCCCAGCCCCATGGCCAGTCCACCCACCTCCTGCCCACCCCACCTGGCCAGCGCGCTGGGACCAGGGCTCTGGGCAAGACAGAGGCTGAACTGGATGTGGACACCCACGCTGGCGACCTCCCCCTGCAGCTCTCCAGGACCCTGAGGACATCTGGGAAAGGGAGGGCTGAGCAGCCATTGCCAAAGAGAGGCCCACACGGCCGGGAGGGCAGTGAGCGTCGAGTAGGGCACAACAAGAGGGGCAAGCCTGGGGCTTGGCGAGCTGGACACAGGACATGCACAGAGGCAGGCCCCAGACCCAGCCAAGTGGGGACCCTGCCCACTTCCACATGAACCCCCTCAGGCTAGGTCCCAGCCCTGCTGCTGCCTTCTGGCATCTGTCACTGCCCCCCACCACCCCCACCCCTGAGTGCTTCCTCCCCATTTCTGAGGGCCAGCTCCTGGCAGCCTTAGCCACCAGCTTTCACTTCACCTCCCAGGGACAGTCCCCACAAAGCCCTCTCCTGGGACCTGTCCCCACCAGAGGGAGACCAGAGGCAGCCACTCAGGCACCTCTAGGAATGTCAGGGGGACCCTAGAGGAGGGTGCAGGGCCAGGGAGGAGGCAGCCGGGCAGCTGGGCCGAGCCTGGTACCACTCCTGGCCCACACCTTCCCCAGGGCAGGCCCTGCACCCTCCAGGCCACTCACACCCACCAGGCGGTGGCGCTCAGGCCCCATCGCACGGCCACAGAGTGCTGGGGAAGGGACTGCAGGCGGCAGGTGAGTCACAGACCCCGCCCAGTTCCCAGCCCGCCCCGGGGAAGGGGCTCTGCTGGCTCACTGCGGGAGGACACTGCCGGAGAGTGACTCAGGGATTCGGGGTCTGAGTCACAGCCCAGGAACGTGTCAGGCCCCGCCTAGGGAAAGTTCCCGCCAGCAGCCTCACGTTCTCAGGCCAGGGCTGGGGCCCGGGCTGGGCCGCCTTCTGGCAAAGGCAGCCAGATGGCCGGAAGGCCACTTAACCACAAAGCACACGATTGCCCCAAGCCCAGCCAGCTGTCCCATCCAGTCTCAGGCACCAGCACTAGCCCAGGTCAGCCCCTAGCCCCAGTGACTTGGGTTGGGACTGGAGGAGGGGCCACCATGGCTTCTGACAAGTTACCTCCAGCTACTCGCTAGACTGGGCGTGGGCTCCTTGCCTGGCTTTTCAGAATCTAATAAAAATTTAAAGGCAGAAATGGTGGGGTGGGGAAGAATGCCTATTCCAACATGAACACCTCTCTTGGATCCAGGGGCCCTGGGCACCCCACACCAGGAGGGGAATACTGCCCCTCCTCCCTCTCCAGGCTATGGCTGGGCCATCCCTGCCCTACTCCTCTGGGTGTCCTATTACCTGGCAGGGGGGCTGCCAACCATGGTTCTATGGAACTCATAAAATGAGTGACTCCTAGGGGTACTGTTGTGAGCTGAGCACCATCACACATACCCCCTGCCCTCAACTGCCAAGAGTAGGTCTAAAGTCCCACATTCCACAAGAAACTGCCTGGACCACCCGGCTCCTGTACCCACTAGGACCTCCTCTCCATGAGGATGCAGCCACCACCCCCACAACTCCCCAGATGGCAACGGTGGGGACAGCAGTGAAGACAGCACTGCAGCTTGTCTAGGGGGCACATCTGCACCTAACCGTGCTCTCACCGCTCAGCAACACTGCCGAGAGCAAGAGCGGGGACAGTTCCACTTGAGTTCCTGGAAGTCAGGACCCATGTCTTGTATTCCGTTTGGGTGACATTCCTTACATTCTGGCTCTTTCGGAAGCATGTGGAAGGGGCAGGGAGTAAGGTGAGGGCTGTCTGCTGTGAGGAGAGAATGCCCCCACCCCAGCTCCACTGAAGCTAACAGTTGGGGAGGGCAGAGTCACATGGGCCTGGGGTCCCAAGGACAGCATTCAGGACGCTGAGGCAGGTGTGGAGAGCAGCTCAGAACTAGCCCAGGGTCTGCATGGAGCCAGCCAGCCCCCCTGGTGCAGCCTAGAGAGGATGCACTGTCTCCCCAAAGTCAAGTTCCCCAGCAGGGCAGCCCCGGAGTCCCAGCTGTCCCATCTCACAGCCAGCCAGCTGCCCACAGGCCACTCCAAAGGCTCTCCAGCCTCCAGCCAGGTATGAGTGGGGTGAGGACAAGGAGGATGTGCTCAAATAAAGATGGGACCCAAATGGGACAGCCAGTTTGGCCAAAATGTGAAACACTACAGCCCAGCACCCAAAGATGTGATCACCTGCCTCACCCTCTCGCTGCTACCCCAGGGCGGGCGTGGAGGCAGGCCCTCCCAGCAGAATCCCAACCACACCTGTCCCAGGAGCCCAAAAGCAGTGGGCAGGCCACATAGCCTCCTAAGAGGTTCTCCCATCCACAAAAAATGTTTCACCTGTTTCAGGGAAAATTCTTCAGAAACCCCGGCCCTCAGTCAGTAGTCCCATTCCCTTCTAGCCCAAGTGCTGAACTGACTGGCAGAGCACACCCACTCCAGCCCCTGGTTCCTCCTCTACCTCCAGAGGCAGATGAAAAGTCTCAGGCCTACTGAAGTCCCCCTAGGCATCACCCCCAGCCCCTGGTTCCCCATGGGCACCCTGACCTCAGGATGAAGCTGTCAACACTCAGTGCCTCCAAAGTCAGCCTTGGCCTTAAATAAATCAGGCAGCAGATCAGGTGAGAAATTGGACAGCCAGGCCAGGAGCAGTGGCTCATGCCTGTAATCCCAGCACTTTGGGAGGCCGAGGCAGGTGGATCACTCAGCCCCAGGAGTTCAAGACCAACCTGGGCAACATAATGAGGTACAGTCTCTACAAAAAATCTTAAAGATTAGCCAGGCACGGCGATGCGTGCCTGTGGTCCCAGCTACTCGGAAGGCTGAGGCAGAAGGATTGCTTGAGTTGGGAAAGTCAAGGCTGCAGTGAGTCATGATCACACCACTGCACTCCAGCCAGGGGAATGGAGCAAGACCCGTTCAAAAAAAAAAAAATAGAAAAAGAAATTGGACAGCAAGCCATGCCAAGCCCACCCAGAGCTCTCCACGTCGCAGGCACTCAATGAAAATGACGAAATCAAGAGGAGGCTCAGAAGAAATGGGGCAGCTGCCCAGAGAGAAACCCAACCTCCTGGGCCGGGCCCCTATCGCCGGCCCCTTGGGAATATGAAGAAGTGTGAGGGCCACATCCAGGCTGTGACTACACTGACCCGAAATGTGCCTCAGTTTCATTGCAGGGAAACCACATGACCCACCTCTCACAGGGCACTGCATCCAGCAGTCCCTGGCCACACTGTAACCCATTTGGAGGACAGGGGGCTGAGAAGACCATAGCCTCTGTGGCCAGGATGGTGAGATGGCCCAGGAGTCTTGTAAAAACTCCTCCTCCGGGAAGCCCCCCAGGAACACTGTGGTGCTGGTCACTTGCCCTCCACGAATCCCCAGAGGCCGAGGACCCATGCTTCCCCTCCAGGTCTCAGCATCCCAGCCAGACTGGAGGGTCCTCCCAATAACTCCTCCAGAGTCACCACGGGGACCACAAGTCCCAGGAAAATGACACAGGGGCTTCAGTCAGGAGAGCCCCAACCCTGCCCCTAACCGGCTCTGGGGCCCTGGGAGGAGGCTGTGATGTGCCTCTCTGGGCAGCTTTCTCTGCTCAGTAAATTCAAGATGATCTCAGAGTTGTCATGAGGCTTGAAGGACAGGCATGGCAGTACAGGGGCCTGATGATGTCACCTCCCTCCCCAAAGGAGCCCTCACAAAGGACAAATGGCTCAAAGGCATTCCTGGACCACTAGGATTTCAGAGGAGTCTCCAGGAACGACCACAGATGCAGCCATGGAGCGGGCATAGCTATGCCCCCACCCAGGTCACACAGAGCCCCTCAGCCGGTTCTTTGACCCCTACATTTGACTTCAGGTCTCCTCTGAAGCAGAGCTCTCCCAGCGGAGGCCTTTGAAAAACCCTGCCTCAGCCGGGGTCAGATGCCAGCCCTGCATTCCACCGCAGGGCGAGAGGACAGGACGACAGACCGGAAGGCGCCAGCACGTGCAAGGTTAGAAGCCAGTGTCACCTGATTTCGGAGCAGGTTAGTTTGAGCTACGAGATGAGCCTGCAGTTTGCCTTGGCACCACTGGGGGGCGGCTTTCTCAAGCAGCGAGACAGGCTGGGGTGGGGAGGTCAAGGCAAAGGAAGGTGGAGAGATCAGGGAGGTGGGGAGAGAGAAACAGAGACACAGATTAAATGCACGTCCACACGCCCCACGTGCGGGGGCCACCCCAAGCAGATATGGGCCCTTGAGGCCGAGAGAATTAGGGGGAGCCCGAGGGGCAAGGAAAGGGGGTGAACTCCAACTGCAGAGGCAAAAGGTGAGCATGGTTAGCAGCACAGGGGGCCCAGCAAGCACGGCCCTGCCCGGAGGACAGGGCCACCCCAGCCCCTCACCACAGGATGAGTGGGGCCAGCTCTGCACCTACTGGCTCCCTCCAGCCAGGGACAGGTGGCCTGGGATCGCATGACGAATTCCACCCGGCTCGCCAGGCAGGGTGGCGCCGATCCAGGGAAACCCAGGAGGCCCATTCTCAGGCTGGCAGATGGCCTGGATCGGGGCTGAGGGGCCAGGGTGGCACGAGGGGGCAAGAATGGGCCTAGGGTGGACCTCACCCAGGCACCCACAAGGACCTCTCACTCACCGGCCTGGGCCCGGCATCGTCCCCACCCCCAG
Organism: Hylobates moloch; assembly: GCF_009828535.3. Lineage (NCBI taxonomy): Eukaryota > Metazoa > Chordata > Mammalia > Primates > Hylobatidae > Hylobates > Hylobates moloch. Next base: position 32,522,336 of record NW_026652299.1, read on the forward strand.
CTCAGCCACCTGGGGCCAGGCAGGAGGAAGGCTCCACCCTCGGGGTCCCAGAAACCCGCCCTCTCTCAGCCCCCTGCAGACGCTGCCCCAAGCCGCCTCCAGCCCTTACCTTGGCGATTTTGGCTTCATCCTTCTTTTTGGCGGTTTGAAGGGACTCGTAGTGGTGCCGGGCACTGTCGTAGTCCACCAGCTTGCGCCCCCGCTTGGCAATGCGTGACTGGGGCAGACAGAGGAGGGCGCTGAGCGGGGCCTGGCACCCCTGCTGAGACTCCAGGTCCAGTGGATCCCGGATGGACCCGCAGGGCGGGCAGGAGACCCCAGCTCCACAGGAACCCTTGAGCCCTTGTTGCTGGAACCCTCCTGGCGGCAGAGAGCTCACCCCCTCCCGGCAGTCCAGCCCCACTGTGGGAAACCACTTCCTTGCACATGAGCCCATGTGTCCGTGTCCACCAGCTGGTGACGTGTCAGCCAAGTCTTTTCCTTGGCGTGGCCCCTGGCTTCTCATCTCCAGAGCCACCAACATCAGACTCTGGGAGCTTGAGGCATCTGCACTGGGGACCCCTGAGGCTAGCATGAGCTGACACCCCCATCCTGCCCACCAAGGGGGTCTCGTCCAACCCAATGGTCAACCCAGGCTTCCATGTGCACATTACCGGGGACCACTCGCCTCGGTGGATACCAGAGACACTGCCAGCTCCTAGCACCAACCCAGGCCCAGCAGAGACAGCAGACTTTGCGAATGCACACAGCCACACAAACACACCCACACATGTAGACCCAGACAACAGGTGACACGCACACATACCCTTCCAAGTACACATGGTGTAAACACAGGGGACCTGCAGGTACACACATGCGTAGGCCCTACTCACCCTTCTACACCTTCCACAATCATCCAGCCAGCCACTCCGCAGCAACACACACACACACACACACACACACACACACGTGCCGTGAGGCTTCCTCCCATAGCCCTGAGACCCAAAGGGACAGGAAGGCCCGGGTCTGGGGAATGGGGGGCGGTGGGCTGGCCGCAGAGAGAGCAACCCTGGAGGGATGAAACACCAGGCCAGGCGCTTCCTGCCTCCAGGACAGCCTCCCCCTGGCCCGAGCCGCACACCCTAGGCCCTGTCCTCTCTCCAGTTCCCTCCAGGCAGGAGCAGGGCAGATCTGCAAGTGGGCCTCTCACCTTGATGTCGGGGAACTGGCCCAGGTACGTGTCCATGGTCAGCAGCGCCTGGTCCACCAGCTTCTGGTGGTAATCCATCCACAGCAGGTCATTGTTCTGAGACAGGCAAGGGCGCGACAGTGCCACCAGGAGTGCTGGGCCACACCTGCCCCAGCGCTCACCTCGCTCACCTGGGGACCAGCCCCAGCCTCATCTCTTCACAGCTCAGTGGCTTCTCAGAGCCTCACTTTCCCCATCTGGAAGATGGGGGCAAAAGTTCCTGCCCTACTGGGGTGACTGTGAGGATCAGATACGCTGAGGACTGGGGTCAGCCAGGGAGGCTTTGTGAGTTGTGAGCCGTAACACACAAATAAGGACGACCACGACCCACCATCTGACCCACCTTGGTGTGAAGGCGTGTCAGGAGAAAGGCCCTCAGAGAGGGAGGGCAGCTTGCCCCAGGGCACACAGCACGCGAATGCCCGAGAACCAGAGAGGCTTGTCCCAGAGGGCACGGCAGAGTGGGACAGGAGCTGAGACCAGGGGGCCCTCTGAGAAGGGCAGGGCCACCTGTCCCACGCTCACCTCTGCGATCTTGTTTGCCTCATCCCTGCCGGGCCAATCGGGCTCATACACCTCCTGCAGACACTCATTCAGCTTCTTGGAAGCCTCGTGCATGGCTATGGGGCAGAAAGGAAGTATGTGGGTCTCCCACTGCTAGCCCTTGTCCCACCCTCCCCAGCTCTGCACCCACCAGCTCCACACGGGCCAGGTGCGCTCTGCCTGCCTCCTACCTTTGACGGAGGCCAGGTAGGTCCGGAGATCCTTCTGCAGCCGGGTGCCCTCAGTCTGCAAAGAGAAGGACAAGGACCAGGTCAGGGACTGGTGGCACACCCGGTCCCTGACCCTTCTCCTTCCTGCCACCCTCACATGAATGAACCAGGCTGCTCTCCTGACAGCAGTCACTGATCAGCTGACCTCCTGAGAGGACAGCAGCTACGGTCACCACCCCTGCCTCAGGAACCCTGAGTCCATAGGCACCCTTGCCCGTGTTTGTGGGCACCTGCCCTCTTCCAGATGCCATTCTCAGCCCAGGAAGGAAGGCGGGAAGACAGAGACCCCCCTCCAGGGTGACACACTTGGGGTACGGCTGAATGACACACAAACAGCACAGCACCAGTGTGCAGCAGCCCCGGCACTCACAGACCTGCCCTCAGACACCTGCAGACAAGTGACCAACGAGCACAGGAGTATGGGCAAGGCAGGTGTGGTGACCGCCAGGCCCCCTGCTCCACAAGCTCAGGTGGTGCCCAGGGACACAGAGCTCCCACTGCCTCGTACTAGGAAAAGAGGGCCTGGTGCGAGCCTGTATAGGGTCAGAAGACCTGCGGAAGAGACGGCATTAGAGCAAGGGTGCAGAATGCGGTGGTCATGGCGAGGACTCACTGGCCCCGCTGAGAGCAGGGACATAGGATGTAGAGGGAAAAGGCTGAGGGGGCAGTGGGCTGGGTGGTGAAGCTCCCTGAGCTGGGAGAGTGTCCTCCAGGGGCTTCCTGAGACAGCAGGACCAGCAGAGAGGGTAGAAGCTTGGGCCAGGCCTCAAGTCCCTCTGGGACATCAAAACCAGAGCCAGGAAAGCTGAGTGGAGAACTCCAGGTTCCAGGAGGGGTGAACAACAGGCGAGGCCAGCACTGAGGTCTGAGACCATGCTCAGCAAGCTGCAGAAGTTTCCAGAAGCCACGTGCAAACAGTGGGCTGCACACGGGCTTTGAGGCCATTCAGACCCAACTGTGTCCCTTACTAGCCACGCAGCCCTAAGTAAGCTAGTGAGCCTCTCCGAACCTCAGTCTCCTCGTCTTTCAATGGAAGGTGAATGATCCCTGCCTGGCACTCCTCAGATCCAGTGAGCCGGGCCAGGCCCTGGAGCTTGAAGGCAGGCCTCAGGAGATGGGCTTCATGCTAAGGACAGGAACGCGAGGCAGAGAGGGGACTTGGGAGAGCGGCAGTGCCTGAGGCTGACCTTCGTAGTGGAAGGGCACCCTCCTGGCCTCCCCTGCCTGCTGCCAGCCCAAGCCTCAGGGACACCCATGTTCCATATGCCTCCTGCCCTGAAGGAGGGGCAGCTGGCCATGGTCCCAGGAGATCCAGCATGCCTGCAGAGCTCCAGACTAGCCAGCTTCATGCTTGCGCAAGAGCCGGAAGGTGGGCCCCATCCATTCAGGTCCATCTCCAGGTGAAGGCCAGCAGGGACCCGGCCACCTCCACAGGCTCACCCCCAGTACCCTCAAACCCTCTTCTGTCTCCCTGCTACAGGCCTCTCCCTGTCCTTAGCCGGGGCCGCTCTTCCTGCCCTGGTGCCCTAGGGGCCAGCACCTTCCAGGCAGTCTCCTCAACACCACTGCCCCACCTGACAGCAAAGAAGCAGACAGAGGGTCGGCAACCGGCCCAGTCACACAGAGACTGGGAGAGCCCATGAGACCCTCCAAGCCTGGGCACGCAGCCCGCAGCGTGTTTTGTGGGTAATGGGTAGTGATGCGGCCCTGAGAACTCACAGATCTGCCTATTATGATGAATGCTTCCATGTGACAGTAGAGACATCACAGGGAGAGCTTCAGAGCAGCACATAAGATGTATAATTTAAAGAGAGGATGTGTGGAAAAAAAAAATCTCTAAAATTCCTTTAATCCCACATAGAGTAGGGTGTATAACACTGGCTAATCATCATCTTTACAAACATCCAAGTTCAAGGCCCGCCGATGTGAGACTGAGTGAAGAAACAGAAGACCGCTCCACGGACACTGAGACCTCCCTGGAATTCCATCAGGGGGTCGGAGGGAGACCCTGCGGGGCTGAGGAATGAGGAAGGGTCCACCTCACTCCTGACACAGCCACCCTAAGTCTTCACAATTAAAGGCTTTGTTGGTTGAGATGAGGATTAAAGTGTGTTCATGATGGGATTCTATTGTGTCCCCTGATGTCACAGAATCTCCAGATCCAGCTTCTCTCCCTGCCAAGCCTCCACCATCCCAGCCACACCTCTCATGCCCTCCCCACCTCCCCCCCGCAGCAGGGGTCCCCATGGGGTGGGTCGTTGTGCTCCCCCGGACTTCAGGCCGTACCAGGGCTCCTTGTGTTCCCCAAACAACGCTGGGCTGTGCGCCGGCACGTGGCACGCAGATGTGCAAGGGGCCGGCCGGAGCGCTGCCTCCCTGTGCCCACTGCAGCTGGTTTCCTAAGCTCCTCATCAGTCCCCAGGGTAGACAGAGCCCTCCCCCGACGGAGGCCCCAGCCAGCTACCCCCTGCAGGGCAGTGCCCAGGCCAGTACAGAGCAGTGTGTGTTTGCTTCCAAACCGGCTCCCTCAGCCCCTAAACAAGGATCTGAGAAAGAATTCTCTGGAGGTCTCAGAGTTGACAGAGCCCAGCTGGGGGAAGATAAGATTTGGGAGCCATTGCCCACCTCGGCCCGTGTCCCAGCTACAGGACTTGGGGGAGTCAGGAAGGACCTGGAGCAGCTCCAGTGTGGCTGGGCTCAGCCAGCATCCCCAAGCCCTCGCTGCGCCTCCCTGGATATCAGTCCCCACAGGTGGCCTGAGCACCCAAGTCCCTGTGCTCCCAGGGGGTCTAGGGGGCAGGGACTGCCCTCCTATGTGGACTCCCTCTGGCTCCAGCTCTGACTTTCACCCCTCGGCCATCATTCGGGGGGCAACCTTCACTCAGTAGTCAGGGACACCCATTTTGAGCAAAACCTTGGGTGGGCCCTGGGGACAAGAAGGAATCAGACTTGCCCCACCTCAGTGACAGACAAACAGCAATGACAGCCCTGCAGCCTGGAGAGCTACAGACGGACCCTAGGAATAAGAGCTGGGATGCCCCGGAGACCCAGGATGGCTTCCAGAAGGGCCTGTGCCGGGTGTGCAGTACTCTGGGGGAGGCGTATGCAGGCCCCCATGCACTCTCAGAGCAGGGGCAGAAGGCAGGGATGCTACTGTGACCAGCGCCAGGTGGGCCCAGGAGGGGCTGTGCATCTCGGTCCTTGTGAGAGCAGGTGACAGCAGGGTGATCTACACCCTCTCCTAGGGCCCCCCACCCCATAAGAAGGGGTGGGAGGTCTGCTTCTTTAAAGACTAAATCACCTGCCATCCTTGTCCCTTCTAGTGCTGGGCCCACTAGGCTTGGGGCTCACAGAATCAGGAGCAAGAAAAAGCTCCGCCTCCAGGCTTCCCATGCCCCATTCTCTCTCTCCTTTCCCAGGGCCCCCAAGCCCACTGCAGCCTCCTGAATTCACTCCCCCAACAACAGTGACCTTCACCCCATTCCTTCCTGGTCCCCACACCCACCCCCACACCCTGCCAATCCCCACACACCAATCAAATCTAGAACTGGCTGCCTTAGCCCCAGCCTTGAACAAGACCTTAAAACCCCCACCCCAACTACCAGCCCTGGCCCCTGAAAAGCCAGCCACCCACCAAACCCGAGCCCGAGGGCAGACAGAGGCCCAGCTCAGGACTGCTCCACACCCACAGCCCAGCAGCCACCTGGCAGCCTGCAGCACTGGCTATCTTTAGCCCTGGACTCTCCGCCCAACCCCTCTGTCCAAGGAGCAGTGAGTGACTGCTTGCCCAGAGTCAGAGACCCAGAGAGGGATGACTCTGAGGGACAGTGGAGACAGCAACACTGTGGTTTCAGCCCTGGGGCCAGGCCACACAGAGCCTCAGCTCCCAGCTGTGCTTCCCTGACTCTGCCAAAGCTCAGCCTGTTTTTTGTTTGTTTGTTTGTTTTGAGACGGAGTCTTGCTCTGTAGCCCAGGCTGGAGTCCAGTGGCATGATCTCGGCCCACTGCAACCTCTGCCTCCCAGGTTCAAGAGATTCTTCTGCCCCAGCCTCCCAGGTAGCTAGGACTACAGGCATACACCACCACGCCTGGCTAATTTTTGTATTTTTAGTAGAGGTGGGGTTTCACCATATTGGCGAGACCACCAGGCTGGTCTCAAACTCCTGACCTCATGATCTGCCCGCCTCCCAAAATGCTGGGATTACAGGCGTGAGCCACAGTGCCGGGCCAGCTCAGCCTGTTCTAAGGGGCCCCCACCACCTCCACCCCTAACCTGCCTCCCCAGCCTAACCAGCTGCCCTCAGGACAAGGCATCAGCTCCAGAGAGGAAACTCGAGAGTGAGCCAAAGGCCACAGAGCCTGGATTTCAATCCCCAACACCCACACCAGCTACATAGCCTCAGAAGATGTGCTTAACTTCTCTGAGCCTCAAATGCCTCATCTGCAAAATGAGGAGAATATCAGCCCCCATCTCAAGGATTGCACAGATGTCTGTCAAACACAGCAGCTCTGGCCCATGGCCACAGCAACTCCCTAAAGGGCCTTCAGAGCAACCCACAGCCTGATGAAGCCAGCTGAGTAGGGACATGCCCCGGGGCTTCCCAGACATGGAATCAGAACCTAAGACCAGGTTTCTTGTTCAAGCCTCTATTTTGCAGGTGAGGAAACTGAGGCCCAAGGGGCTCCGGGAAGGAATTGCCCAGAGCCACAGAGGCAGTAGATATCCCTGCCACAGGGTCTACCTGGGCCTTGAAACTCCTCCCATAACTGGCCTAAAGGACAAGCAGCCAAGGTGGCTCCCCAGTCCCTGTCCAGGGAAGCCTGTCAGGCTGAGCCCCTCTGGCAAGCCAAGGCCGACTTGGCTCTGGGGCCTCTCCCCCCCTGCTCCCAGCCCTGTCTCAGAAAGCTCCCAGCCCTCCCAGCTGCTCCCCAGCCCTCTCCCAGAATGCTCCCAGCCCTCCCAGCTGCTCCCCAGCCCTCTCCCAGAATGCTCCCCAGCCCTTCCAGCTGCTCCCCAGCCCTCCAAGCTGCTCTGCAGCCCTCCCAGCTGCCCCCCACCGCCCTCTCCCAGAATGCTCCCGGCCCTCTCCCAGCTGCTCCCAGGCCCTCCCAGCTGCTCTCCAGCCCTCCCAGCTGCTCCCCGGCCCTCTCAGCCGCCCTCAGCCCTCTCAGAATGCTCCCAGGCCGATTGCAGATGGCTGCGGACACCTCCCAACAGCCCAGCCTTGAGCCTGCCACAGAGCCAGGCACACGCCATGCTCAGCAGATGCCCAAATCAAATCCAGCCTGCTCCGCCCCCACGCTAACCGCTGCAGATACCACTTTCCTGGCAAGGAGCTTCTATAGCTCCCACTTGCCCCTGACATGCAAAGTTTCCCCAAGTCTGGCCACAGTCTATTCCCCCTCCCCCCCCCACTTACCCTTTTTTTTTTTTTTTTTTTTTTTTTTGAGACGGATCCCCCTGTCCCCAGGCTGGAGCATAGTCGTGCCTCCCGGGTTCATGCCATTCTCCTGCCTCAGCCTCTCCGAGTAGCTGGGACTACAGGCGCCCGCCACCACGCCCGGCTAATTTTTTTTTGTATTTTTAGTAGAGACGGGGTTTCACCGTGGTCTCGATCTCCTGACCTCCTGATCCACCCGCCTCGGCCTCCCAAAGTGCTGGGATTACAAGCGTGAGCCACCGTGCCCGGCCCCCCACCTACCCTTTCTATGTCTCCTACCAAGGACCTAAAGTATACATACCCCATCCCTCTTCTTTCCCAGCATGCATTGCCAGTGCTCCCTCCTCTAGGAAGTCTTACATGATCTTGTCAGCCCACACTGATTACCCTCCTCCAAGCTCTCGTACTCCACAAATTCAGCTTGTGCCATTTTTCACCTGGCAGCCGAATTTTCACAAACTCCCTAAGGCCAAGGGCCACCCACACTCACCAGCTGCTTGTTGAAATTCTGGACGCACTGCTCAAACTGCTCATCCTTGGTCTCATCTGCCTTCCCCAGCTTCTGGAGAACCTGCCGAAGCCAAGAGAGAAGGGGAGACTGTTACCTTGGAAAGGAGAGTGGCCAAACCAAGAGTGCTCAGTCACCAACAGGACAGACCAGGGGCTGGGAAGCCTCTAGCCAACATCACCCAGCTCAGGGTGCCCACCCAGGGCTGCAATCCCCCAGGGCACGGCTGGGTCCGTCAGGTCTTCAGGCCTCCCCACCCTCTACCCAGGGCTCGACAATAGGCCAAAAATGGAGCTTAGGACAGGCTTGATGTAGTGACCACAGCCGGGAGGAGGGAGGTTTCAAAGATGGCAGGAAGGATCGGGCACCCTCCTTGCTGATCTCACACTGCACCCCTGGGTGCTCCACCCCCTCCCTGGAAGCTGAAAAGTGAGCCAAGCAGGGGAGGGGCCAAGCAGGAGCAGCCTCACTTCTCTGCATGACTCTATTCCCTGGGCCCAAGGCCCATGAATGCCACAGGCAACAGCAGTGCAGGCCCTGAACCGACAGGAGCCGTCCTGGAACAAGGAGGGCAGCCAGGGGTGGCCAGGAGCTGCCGGGGGCCACGCAGAGTCTGCTTCCGATCTGACTGGGTTTTTAGATGTGACCTGTCCCCCCCCCAACCCCCGCACACACACACACCACACAAGGGCACACACATGAGCTCACAGCTCTGCTCCCAGTCTCAGAGGTGGACTCCCCCTCAACCCCCTACGGTGAGTGGCAGCTGTCCTTCTCCTTCAGCTGTGTCGGGAAGGGGAGGGGGAGGTGAAGGATGGGTGGGCAAGGGCAGAGAAGGGGAGCCACACCAGGGGAGGGGAAAGCTTTAGGAAAGGAGGGCGCTGGCCAGGACCCTGAGAGCATATGCTGACCACCGCGCTCTCCCAGACTTCCCTCTCTGGGCCCTGCTCCTCCAATCCCAGAGCTCCACATGATGGAGAGAGAGGTGGGAGAAGGGAGATAAAATACAGAGGCAAGGAGGGGTGGGGGGGCACGGTAGGAAAGAGCAGGAGAAGAAAAAGACAAAGAGCTGGGGCACAGAAAAGGGATGAGGAGTGCCAGATGGGTTTGCAGGAGAGCAGAGGGGAAGACCAGGGTGGCGGCGGGACACACCCGTCTGCAGCCCAAGAGGCACCTCCATCAGGGCGGCAGAAAGGCCAACACTGATGTCTCAGCAGAGGCCTCTCCCAGGCAGTGGGCAAGACCTCACAAGAATGAGAAGGAAACGGGGGTAGGGGATGGGAGTGGAAAGTAAAGGGAGAAAAAGGTGGGCCCAGGAGCAGTGGGGAGCCCCAGGAGCAAGGGGCCAGCCCAGCATCTGCCGAGGCCAGCAGGTCTGCAGACACCCCTCCCTTCCAAGACCCGGAGCCAGCCCACACTGCCGGGAACATCAGCTTTGCAGCCCAGGGCCCAGGCCAGGGTCCTGGACCAAGGGATGCCTGGTACCAGGACAGAGCCAGGATCCTTCCCACCCTGCTGGCCCTTGCAGGTCCTATGCTGCCCTGCTGCACTTCCCCCACCCGGCCCAGGAGCCTTGGCATGGCCAGCTGCTCTTGGCCATCTCTCACCAAGCACCTGCTCTGTGCCTGGCCTTGGGCACCTTGGCTGCTACAGCAGAGAGGAATCAGATGTGGGTCTCTGTCCTGACATGGGGGAACGCTTAAGGCTGTGGGACCCTGGGGGTAGAGATCTCTTCTAGCCTGGGCAGTCAGTGAGACTTCCTGGAGTGGGTGGCAGCTCAGACAGAGGGGAGAGGTTGCAACAAAGGTAAGGAGACCAGAAAGATGGAACATCTTACTGGGGAGTTTTGAATTGCTCAAGGTGACTAGAGGTCACAGAGGATGGTGTGGGAAAGTGAGAGTGGCAGCAGGGGGCAGGTGGGCACCGGGAGGCAGCCACCAATGATGCTGTGCTACAGTGGTCAGGACACAGCCCCTTGGGCAACTGCAGCTGGATGCCAAGGGCTGACACTGGGATGAGAGAAAAACCAAAACGAAACCCCCACATGAGCAAGAAAATGTACACTGCACAACTCGCAGTCTCCCCACTGCTGCCCCTCCCTGGCAGCCACATCCAGAAGGGAACCCCCCAGAAAGTGGGCTGAGCTGGGGAGGTACCTCGCCTGCCTCAGCACAGAGCTTGGGTGGGCAACTCAGCCCCTCTGCTCAGGCACCCGCCCCACAGCCCCACCCCCTCCAAAGAGCGGAATAGACCATCAGACGGAAAAGAACTCCCAGAAGTCTACCAGAGCCACCAGAGAGAGCCAGAAGCTCTCAGAAACAGGGCAGGGACTGGCCAGCTCCCAAGGCAGGAGCACCAGGAAGGATGCCCCTTCCACGCCCTGCTCTCCCTCTCCGCAGGAAGACAGACACACTCAGCCAGCAAAAGGTCCCCAGTCTACCCCACCCACACTGGCCACCAGCGCTCCAGAGGTGTGCAGAGACAGACACACACTCGACCCAGTTCCCAAACACTGCTGTGTGCTCTGCACAGACAGCTGGAGAACTGGGGAGATCTTCCAGCCTTGAGAACGAGACACCAGCCCAGGTGAGACTCCACCCAGCAGGAGAAGACCCTTGGGAAAAGGGACAGCTACTCTCTGAACCTCAGTCTACAAAATGAAGTGAACACTGGCACCCTCCTCAAGGATTACAAAGATCATGTCTATAACGTGCAGAGCAGTACCTGGCCCATGATATTCAAGAAATGGCAAATCCCTAAAAGGCCTTCAGAGCACCCTTCGCACAGCTGCGGGATGGGCCTGACTGACACCACCAGCCCTCACACCAGGTCCAGGCTGATGGCATCCCAAGATGTGAGACAGAAGTCACAGATGCGCACACTCTACCTGCACATGGCAAACTCCTATGCATCCTTCAAAACCTCACTCAGGTGACATCACTGTGAACTGTCCCTGATCTCTCCTTCCCTCAAAACACTCTGTACCACTTAGAGCCTGGGACCGTTCCTCACTGCTATGTGATGTGCCTGTGTGCCTCGCACCCTCACCCTGAAGGAACAGCTTGAGGTCAGGGACACTGTTCCAGTCATCTGTGTCCCCGACACCCACACAGGGCTAAGCACAGGACAGACACACAAGACATTCTCAGCGGCTGCTGCTCATCTGAGCTGTGGGCTTTGAGGGCAGAGACATGACCCTAAACAAAACACCCCGCCTCTCAGTCTCAGGCTCCTCCCAGGCAAAATGGAAGGGTAATGTACAGAAAGCCCTCAGCCCTGAGGGGTGGAGGGCGTGACGGCGTGACAGCACGGAAGCCTGAGGCTGAGCCAGTCTCCCCAGTCTGCGGGACCTCAGGCTGCTGAAGCTCTCAGTGCTCCACCCCACCTTGGAAATGGGAGGAACAACAAGGCCACAGCATGGCCTAGGCCCAGGGAAGACCCATGGGCGAGGCTGGCCTTGGCCACATGCCATCCTCACTGCACCTACCCCCATTTCATCCATGAGGGAATGCAGGCAAGTGGCCTGGGGTCCTCATCCTCGAGGAGCTCCTGGTGTGGCTACCATAGGGAAAAACAATCTGGGCACCCCCTGCCCCAGAACAGGAGCTGGGACAAGGCCATGAGCCTTGGGACACAGATCTCCCACCCCATCCGTTCCACACTTGGTCAGTGGGGCCTCCCCTGTGCCGAGCTCACAGGCAGACCACTGAGGGACACAGGGGACTCCAGGTATCCAGGAGGGGCTGGCCCAGCAGCGACTCAGGAAAGCTGGGCAGGACAGTTGTGCTGGGTTTTGAAGGATGAGCAGGAGTTGGGTGAGGAGGAGGGTCTGGCGGCACAGGCCAGGATTTGCACTCTGTCCAGGGTTACTGGGTGAGGGTGCCTTAGACAATCAGTTCCACTGACACTCATCACACACTAATCATGCACACTCACTCTGTGATAAACAAACGGGAGCCTTTGAAAACTTGGCGGAGGATAAGACACACAGAGGCCCAGGCAGCAGAGGCGGCCACAGAGCCAACAGTCCCAGGAGCTTGATCAGTGCCACACCCAATCACCTCCTATCAGAGCTTCCTCTCACCATGTTCTCAACCCAAGGCCAGATGTGAGTGGAGCTGAAGTGCCTTGGAGGGGACACCCCAGGGCCGGGCAGGGAGGGGGGGCAGGTGGCAGGAATGACAAAGTGTGAACTCGTGGCCAGCTCCAGAACCTCCTCCTGCAAACATCTACAGGGTTCAGCCTCGCTGGGCCTCGGCTGTGGAAGGAAACTGGCCCAAGGCTCCTCCCTAGAAAGGCTGGGTGGTTCACTGAGTTGGCGCCGTGCCCCTCCGGCACCAGGGTCCACAGGGGCTCGGTGGGAGCATCCCGTGGTCGGGTGCCCCTCCCCAGCCCTCCGCCAAGATCTTTGTCATGGCCCAGTGAGAGGGCAGAAGGCCCTGGCATCAGCCGCTCCCTGTGGGTACAGGGAGTCCTGCCACCCTCCAACAGCCCCCGCATGGCAGGCGAGGCCCTGACCCACAGCGTGAGTCACGGGGCACAGTCAGTGCACGGCCACCGAACCCAGAGGGAGGGAGGGCGCCCAGGCCTGTCTTGTCTGAGCCAGGAGCAGCTCACCACGTACAGCACCCACCCACCATGCACGCACTTCAAGTCACCAGGGCCGCCTCCTCAGAAAGGAAGTGTCCTCATCTCCATGTGACAGATGGCAGGTGAGCACAAACAAACCAGGACACAGCCTGACACCGTCCAGTCAGGAGGGGCCGGAAGCTCTAGCCGCCACAGGGAGGAGGGCCGGGTCTTCGGGCTCACCCGGCTGGGTCCCAGCAGCCCCTCCTGGGGTCTCTGATCCCTCCCTCGGCCCCAGAGACCAGTGGGCCCCCTGCACTTGCGGGACACACACCCACAGTCTGAATGGCATGGCCCAGGGCAGGGATAAGCACTTCCCAAGGCCGTCAGAAGGACCAGCCAGGGGCCCAGGACGAAAGCCCAAGGGAGGAGGGGTGACGGCCGCGTTCCCAGTCACTCTGGTCCTGGCCAGGGCCAGGCAGAAAGCTAGGGGCTCCTCCACTAGCCAGCGGCACCTCTCGTCCCCGCAGTGGCTGCAGAGTTCCCAACACCCCACCCCCCCACACACATGGAAGGGGGGCCTCATCCAGCAAATCCCCCTCCCAGGCACCCACCACCCAGCTGCTGAGACCCCAGAACATGCATAAGGCCCTCACCTTCCGCATCATCTCCTCCCCGCCTGCCTGCACAGGAAGGGCGGGCAGAGAAGTGAGCCCTGTCTTGCCCCTTCCTCCCAGCAGAGCCTGCGGTCGGGGGCCACAGAGACAGGATGCACACCCCTGTGCCCTGGCGTTCTCACACTGAGGCTCCCCAGGCAGGCAGACACAGACAGAGGACAGGCAGGCAGGCAGGGGGAAGGCCACTGTCAGACACCCGGCCAGGCTTTCTCTGGGCCCAGTCCCAATGGAGACACCCCAAGAGGCGAAAGGGAGGAGGGCCCCTAGAACAGGACAAAGGCGAGACTTCTCCCCACCCTGCCCCCCACCTCTGGGTCCAGTCTCGCTCCCTGACTCCTGGGGGCTGTCCCTCTGTCAGTCTCTCCTTGCCCCTCCTCCTCCATCCTCTCCCACACACAGCTTGGGTCAGCCAAGCTGGGGAGCTGTGGCTGACGACACAGGGCTGGCCTCAGGGATCTTTCTGCCCTGGTGCTCCAGGGGCCCCTTCAGGGGAGACAGAGGGCAGGATGGCCAGCTGAAGGCCTCCCCGGTCACAAGCTCTGAGGCCTTGCAGGCACTCAGCTGGAGATGCCAGGGACATCGCAGGACAAGTCTGCACCGAGACCAGGGTTGGCGTGGGCAGGCCATGGTGGGCGCCCAGGCAGGGGAAGGGGTACAAGGCCCTCTGCCTCCCGTCTCCTGCCCCAAGATGTTGCCTGCTGTCTGACACATCAGGCCGGGGTGGCAGTGGTGAAAGGGGTACAAGGGGAGTCTTAAACCCCCAGGGGCAAAGGGAGCCAGTCTGAGGACAGTCCTGCAGACCCCATAGTCACCTAGTTCCCCAGCACACAACCCCTCCTCCAAGCCCATCTCTCAAATGAGAGCTGCCCCTGCAACCACACACACAGGACCCCCTCTCCCAGCTGCTCCTCACACCTCCCCAGCCCCACTCGGACAGTGGAGCCACCTAAGCCTGCTCCACACCTCCAAGTGGAGGGTCTCGGTGGCCTCCAACAATCTAGATGCCATGCAGGAGACCACAGCAGCCCTGACGAGAGAGCAGAGGGAGGAAAAGAGGTTCTAAGCCCACCACTCACCTCCACATTTCATGTGCCCCTCTCACCTCCTTATTTTCAAAGTATAAACCTCAAAGAAAGTGGAGAGAATACTGCAGGGACTATCATCTACCTTTCACCCAGATTCACCAATCAACTGTTACCGCTTGGCCACGTTTATTTTCTTTTTTCTTTTCTATTTTTTTTTTGCTTTTCTTTTTTCTTACTATGTTGTCCAAGCTAGAGTACATGGCGCAATCATGGCTCACAGCAGCCTAGACTTTCTGAGCTTAAACGATCCGCCCACCTCAGCGTCCCGAGTAGCTGGGACTACAGGCCACTGCATCTAGCTAGTATTTTTACTTTTTGTAGAGACAGGGCCTCACTATGTTGCCCAGGCTGGTCTCGAACTCCTAGCCTCAAGTGATCCTCCCACCTCAGCACCCCCAAAGTGCTGGGATTGCAGGTACGAGCCACTGTGCCCAGTCACTTTTCTCTACATATGAACAGTTCCTGCATTTGTATGTTTGCCCAGCCAACAGAAGGTAAGCAGCAGAAGGGTCACTGGGATGACCTTCGCTCCAGAATACTTCACCCCTAAATACTCCAACAAATTTCCTAAGAACAAGAACATGCTCCAAAATGCCCATGATACCATAAGCACCCCCAATACACCCAATATGTATTTTAAAATACCATCTACCACACGGTCCACATTCAAATACCCTTGGGTGTCCCCCAAATGCCCTTTATGTCCGGGTCTAGGATCCAACTGTGGTTCACATATTGCTTCTGATTGTCGGGTCTCTTGTTCCTTTAGTCCAGAATATTCCCCGTATGCCTATTTATCAATGTTATCCATTTTTTTCTTTCATGATACTGGTATCTTTTTAAGGGTGCAAACCAATCACTTGGAAAATGCCCCACACTCTGGATCCATCTGATTGTTTCCTTGTGAGAAAGTTCAAGTTAAAGGCTGATTTGGCGAGAGTCCTGCAGAGGGAGGCTGAGCCTTCCCACCGCACCACAGCTGTGTTAAGCTTGACCGCCGGGTCTGAGTCGTGTTTGCCAGATCTCTTGGAAAGAAAGGTCACTTTTCTCTTAGTCATCTGCAGGGCAATCACGGTCACTGTGGCAAGGCAAAAAGTTGTTGAACTTTTTGCACAGTGCCTTTACTATCCATCATTCTTTGCTATTCAGTGTGAGGTCTGTGGGCAGCTGCATCACAGTCTTCCGAGAGCCTGGAGGAGAGAAAAAACTGCAGACCTGCTGAACCAGAGTGTTCCCTTTAACAAGTCCCCCTGGCGCACCGTATGCGCAGTGAAGTCTGAGAAGCACTGCAATATCATCTTGGCCGGAACCCACTGTTACCCAGTCTCCTCCACATGACCCGGCATTCTCCTCCACGTGACCCGGCATTCTCCTCCACGTGACCCGGCATTCTCCTCCACGTGACCCGGCATTCTCCTCCACGTGACCCGGCATTCCACAAAGACCAGCTTCCCTGGTCTTGCCTTTGCAAGGAGGGCGGTGAGGATATCATGAGTCCTTCGTTTTGCGTTCATGATTCATTTTGATGCTCAAACATCCCAAGTGCGACCAGTGGGAGGTTTCGGACACATCCTCATTCGTCTGCACGCGCTTCCTTACTTTCTGGCACTAGCAGATGCTCCAGGCTCAGCCTGCACTGTCCCTGCCCCAGCGCTGAAATCAGCCATTTCTCCAAGGAACCCTGATTTCCTTTAGTGGAGAGGCATGCTCATTGCTCTTAGGCATTTCAGCTTTCCATCATGCTCAAAGCCGCAGGTTATTACCCCTACTTTAGAGATAAGAAAGGAAAGGCTGCGGCACTGAAGGATTTGGCTCTGCAGCTAAGAAGCAGCAGAGCTCAGATTCTGTGGCTTTGTGGTGGCGGTGAACAAGCATCATCACTCAGGTCTGTCTGCTTCAAGAAGTGAGAAAGGAGACAGACCCATGGCCCAGCAGCCGCCCTCTGAGTCCATCGCAGTGTTCCTTCGGAGGCCACACTGACTGTGGGCTGTGGCACCTGCCCCAGGCTGGTGACTGCACCAGGGGCAGCTTCCTGGTCTCATCCAGCCCACGGAAACTCTCTCCCTCCTCAGAACCCAGTGAAGTCAGACGTACAGAGGTGTCTTCAGAGCAGCAGTGCTTAACCCAGAAGCTAGCACTCACTCTCCTGGTGACAAATGAGGCCTTGTTCTCCCTCCAACCCCCCCGCCCCGCCCCACTCCAGAGCTGCTGCTGCACCCTCAGGTCGGGAGGGGAGGGCATCCAGACCTGCAGCCAAGGACATAGGGGCTAGAATGAGGGTCCCAGACTCCCTGGGAAAGCTACAGGCAGCTGGGCCCCTTGCAGCCGCCCCAACTGTGGCTGCAAAGGGGAGAAGTGGCCCAGGTTCCTGCTGGAGAGCAGAGCCCAGGGGCACTGGGAAGTGAGTCCCAGGAAGCAAGCCCAGAACACACAGCACACTTCTTAGCGGCTAGCCACCCTTCAGGCTATGCCTTCCAACTTCTCAAAGGCACAATGACTTTAAAGATAAGTGCATTCCATCCGGAGGCAAGAATGCTCCCCAGCCCTCAGGGCCCCACACAGCAGCACAAGCTCGGCCATGTACACACAGCAAGCACCCCCAGTGTGAGATGATGCCCACGCACGCTCACACACACCCTCCCTGGCAGAGCCACCTGTTCATGGCCCTCCAGTCGCTCCTGGGCACAGTAGGAAGGCGGAGGAACCCTCAAGAAGCCACAGAGACAAGCAAGAGGCAGAGGGAGGCCCGGGGAGAGTCCATAATGAGGAAGGAGCCCGAAAGAAAACCAGATATGGGGAAACCAAAAGCGAGCCCAGGGCAGCAAGATGCACCCTCACCAAGAAGGGCCCAGCACCTCCGGGGGAATGGGGTCCTCCCCCTCAGCTCACACACTCAGGGCTGCTCCGAAAGGGGGACCTGAGCCAGGCCTCAGCCTCCTTCCCTGGCTCCTCTGTGCCCCCATACCTGGGGCCCCCATGTCCCCCGGGCTGGATATGAGGTGGTGGCAGGAGGGGCTGGCTCTGGGGACAGGCATCTGTCAACCTGCCCTCCCTCGAGGGAGATGCTGGCAGCTCAGCTCTCACTTCAGAGGGCACCCCCTCCCCCATCAAATTCCTTCCCCACGGAGCCCAGTTGAGGCCCCCACATGTGCCCCTCCAGGTAAGCTCCACAAAGCTCACAGCACAAAGCATGACCACCAGGGAATCTCTCCTCCAAGGACTCACCTTGGGGGGCCCACCACCCTTGAACCCCCTCTCACTGGGCTCATATCCCTAGGCCACCCTGAGATGATGACTGTTGGTCCTATTTTACAGATGAAGAAACCGAGGGTCAGGGCGGTCACTGGGCTAATGAGCAGTAGAGCCAGGATGCCACGCCTGATCAGTTCCAAAGCCCAGACTCAACTTTGGACTCCAAAACTGGGGCACACAGACACTGGGGGGAGCGGGCGGTGTGTCTGGAGCTTGCTGAAGAACATTCACACTCCATCTTGCTTTGATCCAAAGATCGAACTGGTAAAGAAAACACTTTTGTGACATAACCAACATAGACAGCTTGTGGATTAGAACGCAAAGCTGACAAAGATTTTCTCTATGAAATACAAAACCGGGAAGACATTCCTCCCAGGAAGGCCTGGCCTCGCCCCCACATGGTGATCCATCTTTTTTTCTTTTTTATTTTTTAAGATGGAATCTCGCTCTGTTGCCCAGGCTGGAGTGCAGCGGTACAATCTCGGCTCACCGCAACCTCTGCCTGCCGGGTTCAAGCGATTCCCCTGCCTCAGCCTCCAGAGTAGCTGGGACTACAGGCGCACGTCACCACGCCTGGCTAATTTTTGTATTTTTAGTAGAGATGAGGTTTCACCATGCTGGCCAGGCTGGTTTCGAACTCCTGACCTCGTGATCCGCCCACCTCGACCTCCCAAAGTGCTGGGATTACAGGCATGAGCCACTGCGCCCAGACAGTGATCTGTCTTTTTAACAAGTCCGTGACCCCCAGGAAGTGCCTGGCCTCGCCCCCACATGGTGATCCGCCTTTTTAACAAGCCCCGTGCTGTGTCCCCTGACACCAGTCCACAAAGACTCATCACACTTTTCCGTGGTCCCCTGCTCAGAACGGCTGACTGAGGAAGCTGCCTGGCCTCTCTTGGGAGGCTGTCACTCTAAAATGATGATCTCCCTCTTTTTGGTGATTTTCCCTTTCCTTTGTGAAATACTGGTGAGAGCGAAAAGTGGTGTTGGGTTTTCTCTTTTACATGCTTAACTGACAATAAAAACTTGACCAACTACGTCAGCCCCACAACAATGCCTTGCCGGTCAAAAACGAAAACACAGAGAGCCCTCCCAGCCCGGCTGGCCCCTGGAGGTCCTTTCTGCATCAGAGCTGGCAGCCCAGCCCTGCCCCTGAGAAAGAAGGGGGAGGGGAAGGGAAGTTGGCAGGGTCTCCTCCTCCACACTCATCTCTGCAGCTGGAAGGGAAGGCTCCCGCCCCGGAGAACGAGTGTCCAGTTGACTCCAGGCCAGGAAAGCCCCCTCCCCGTCCTCTCTCTCATCCCTCCCAGGGTGCCTGAAATTCCAGCCGGTTCTGTAGATAAGCCTATGGCCTGCAGCCAGGGTGGTGCCACGTGGACCCCAGAGGAAGCCAGGGTGGGCTGCGGTGGCCTGGGGAGCCCATAGCAGAGCACACAGCGTGAGTGGAGGCAGCAGGAGCCAGAGTCAGGCTGGGAGCGGGCTGGGGTGAGCACTCTCAGAGTGGCCGGTGGGGCTGGACCAGCCCAGGGCAGTGCAAGACAGACGGCAGGGCAGGAGCCGCTCATCCAAAGGCCACGTGTGCTCAAAATCCTAGCAGGGGAGGGAGGCGTTTCACAGTGAGGAAACTGAGACTCCCATGTCAGTAAGCAATGAGCTAGAATCCACACGAGGCCCACCGCTCCCGAGCCCATGGATTTTATCAGCCACCCCACCACCTTCCACCCAGGAGGGCTGGAGGACCCCCTGGATCATGACTGGCTCCCCTCCCCTCGGGACTATACACCAAGCTGAGTCCATTCTTAGCAATCAGCAGAACCAGGTGTCCACCAGCAAATAGAGGAGTTTCTAGAAGGGCTAGGCCCACCCAGACCACTATCGAGCGCCCAACCAGCTGCCCAGGCCTCCCCCTCCAGCTTCTTCCCCACCCAGCCAGCACTTAGTGGAAGAAAGGAACCTTCCACCAGCCCCTCCACTGTGAAGAGTCCCCACCCCGGCTCTGGGACGTGGCCTTTCGGCTGTAGGGGCTAGTGGCTACGGTGGTCACATTGTGGGTGAGCTGGCCAGACGCAGGAGGAATCTTCTCATAACTCAGTTCCTTGAGAGGGGTGCCAAGAGCAGGACAGGTGCAGAATCAGAGCCTCCCCTGCCAACTCCCACCCAAAGACAAAGGCAGCTTCCTCTTCTGCTCTCTCACCTCACAACAGGCATTTGGAGGCTCAGCAACATGCCCTGGTGGCAGTGTGCCTGGCCCTGCTCTGTGGGAAGCCAAGCAAGGTCTCTGCCCTGGAGGAGCCAACGCTCTAGGAGGGAGGCAATGTTGAAAGGTGCTGTGAGCCTCCGAACAAAAATGCAGCAGGGGGGCGGGTGCGGTGGCTCACGCCTGTAATCCCAGCACTTTGGGAGGCCGGGTTGGGGGCAGATCGCCTAAGGTCAGGAGTTCCAGACCAGCCTGGGCAACATAGTGAGATCCCACCCCTACCAAAAATAGTTTTTAATTAGCTGAGTGTGACGGTGTGCACCTATAGTCCTAGCTGCTGGGGAGGCTAGGGCAGGAGGATGGCCTGAGTTCAGGAGTTCAAAAAATGCAGTGATCCCTGACCACACCACTGCACTCCAGGCAGGGTGACAGAGCAAGACTCTATCTCTTAAAAAAAAAAAGAGAGAGACACTGAAGGGCAGGTGAGGAAACTGAGGCACGGCCTT
The DNA here is from genome assembly GCF_009828535.3 of Hylobates moloch. Classification (NCBI taxonomy): domain Eukaryota; kingdom Metazoa; phylum Chordata; class Mammalia; order Primates; family Hylobatidae; genus Hylobates; species Hylobates moloch. The sequence continues at coordinate 32,542,572 of NW_026652299.1, forward strand.
AACAACTCCCCAGGGTCACGCAGCCAGGCCCAGGATCCCAACCCCAGGCCTGGGTCCAGCGGTGAGGAGCTTTAACCACTGCACATGCGGCCTCGGCCCCCAGGACCAGAGGCCCCTGGAAGACTCTGGCCCTTAAAACCCAGCGTAGAACGTGGAACCCTGGAAAGCTCTGAGCCGAGCCTTGATTTTGCAGCCTGTAAAGCTCCCAGGCTGGCGCGTGTGCACACTTCAGAAGTGCAGTGGGGCAGGGCGCCTGTTCAGAAGCTGACTGCACTGACCCAGGTGGGAGGCAAGGGGACTGTGTGATCTGAGCTACTAGAGGGAAGGGGCGGTCATCACCTGAGATGGGGATATGTGTTGGGGTAACAGCTGGGGGTCACAGGGAGTTTGCAGTGCCCAGAGATGTCCAGGAGGAAGGTGCAGACACAATGGCCAGGAACCCTGGGGTGGACTGGACACACCCCACCATCAGGTTTCTATCACACCCCAGCCCCACCCACCTGCCCCTCAGTCCTTCCCACTGCCCACTCTGGATGACCAGCTCAGGGCATCTAGTCTGGGCAGCTGGCCAGGGACCCCTTCTGGTAGGAGACACTGCTGGGGCAGAAGGTGCCGGGAGCAGGCCCAGGCTGTGCAGCCCTGGGCAGGTAAGCTCACCTCCCTGACCTGCTGGGTCTCATCACTTAGTCAGAGCCAAGAACTCCCTCAAGGGTGTTTAAGGGTGAAGTATGATCATGTAGGTAAGAGGGCCCAGCCGCTGGCACTGGATTCCCCCCTGCTCCCCCTACCCAGGGCTGAAAGTTCCTGCAGTCTTCCCACCCTAGTCCCCAATGCCCTACTCCCCCAACCCCCAACCCACACAAGCCTTCCCCGCACCTGCTTCCCAGTGCACCTGCTCCTGTGACTCACAGTCCACTGCAGCATGGCCAGTTCCTTGGAACAGCATATACCAACCACCACCCTTCCTCTCTCCAATCAAGCTCCCCTCTGCAGCCTCCTTGCCTGCAGCTCTGCAGGGAACCTGCAAGCCACCCCATTACCCTGGGCCCCTTTGGGAAAAGGGTAAACCGATAAAAGGCCCCATGGAAATCAACCAAACAGCTGAATATAGTGGCCATCGCAGGAAGGCCAGCCTGGTGCAACCCGCTGTGGCCACATGCGGAGCTCTGATGGGCCTCGCTACTACTCCACATCCCAGTGCCACCCCCACAGGCCGTCAGCAAGGGCATGGCCGCGGGACATCAGTGACACAGGGTGACCCTCCACCACTTCAGTTGTGCTGGGTGGGGCTCGCTGAGGACAGCCTGTCTCCACAGGCACGCACCCCACCCTTGGCCCCAGCCCTCCACCCACCTATCCCTCCACACAAGTGTGGGTGCTATTCTCAGCCCAGCTCCAGGACGCTGGCCACAAACACAGGGTGGAATCTGCTTCTCCAGCCCACCCACCTCCCACCCTCATCACCTGCTTCCTGAGCTCAGTGGGGGAACAGCCTGTGCTGGGAGAAGCAGAGCACCAGCCCAGCCCCAGCCAGGGCACAGCTGTGGGTGGGGGACGGTGACAGCTCTCCAGTAGCCAGGGCAGGGGAGGGGGAAGGTCTGGCCAGCATCCACCCGCCTTGGGGCCAAGTGAAGGTCTGAGCTGGGTGGGAGGGCAACCGGCCACGGGTCACCACACACTCCCACAGTCTTCATTAGGAAACTCTGCCTCCCTAGCAATGCCAGGCTATGCTGGCCCTTCCCATCACCTCCTCCAGGCAGCCTTCCCCGACTCCACTCCAGGCACAGGGGCTGACTTGTTCTTCTGGATGCCTTCAGGTTCTTACACATCTGTTTCTGTCTGAGAAGCTCAACCTAAACATGCAACCAGGCTATTCATTCCTTAATCAAAGTCCTTGGTTTCTACATCTATGACACTGGAACTAGTAAATGGTGCCTATGGGAGGTATGTGTTTGTCTCAAATGCATCATTGGTATTACTTCAAACAGTACTGTTGTCATTTCTGCTATTCAAAGGAGTGAATGCCCAGAGTCAGCTTTAGATAGCACCCACCCAGAAGTGCCCATTGAGGCACCAACAGGCACCCCACGCAGCACAGTACTGAGGAGGCTGCCCTCACCCCAGCCCCAGGGCATTCTCAGGCCTTCCTCTGCCCAGTGCTATTCTAGGGGCTTCCCTGCCTCACCCTGGCCTGTCCAGCATGCCCTGCCCCTCCACACAAGTGTGAGTGCTGTTCTCAGCCACAGGGGCTCCCCCTCTTTGCAGATGCAGAAACAAAAGCCAAGGCTGGCAGGTTCTGAGTCCCAGAGAAAAGGAGAATGGCCCTACTTCGAGTCCAAGGCTGATTCCACTGTATTTGGCCCCAGAAGTAGGAAACCAAGGCTGGAGGAAAGTTGGGAAGGAACCAGAAGGGGACGAGGTGTTTGATCAACAGGTAATCAGATCAAGAATAAGGGCTGGCTGACCAGGCGTGGTGGTTCATGCCTATAATCCCAGCACTTTGGGAGGCCAAGGTGGGAGGATTGCTTGAGGCCAGGAGTTCAAGACCAGCCTGGGCAACATAAGGAGACCCCATTTCTACAAAAAAGATTTTTTTTTTTTTAATTAGCCAGGTGTGGTGGCATGCACCTGTGGTCCCAGATACCCGGGAGGCTGAAGCAGGAGAATCGCTTGAGCCCAGGAGTTGAAGGCTGCGGCAAGCTATGATTGTGCCATTACACTCAGCCTGGGTAACAGAGCAAGACCCTGTCTCAGAAAAACAACAAAAGAATAGGGGCTGGTGGGTGGGGGGGAATGGAACGGAGAGCCAGAGGGGACAAGAACATGCAGAGGGAGTCACGCGGCTACCCCTGCCCTACCCCATGGCCCCTACCTTTGGCCCTGCCCCCAGCCTTGCCCCTTCCCCAGGCTCTTGGCCCAGCTCTCCGCCTGGCCCCTACCCCACATGCCATCCTCCACCACACCCCTACACCCTCCCTACCCCCCATCCCTGCCCCTGCCCCAGGCCCTGGCAGGTGGAATGAACATTCAGGGGAGCAGAGGGGCTCCAGGCTTCCTCCCCCTAACCCTGCCCGTCCTGTGCTGTGTGGCAAGAAGGAGTGGAATGAGATAAATATGAAGGGCTACAGGGACATGGATGTGGGGGACAAAGGCACTGCCCCCTCCCCACCCAAATAAGGATGTCAGCACACAGTGGGACAGAAGTGGACATAGCCCAGTCCCACCCTAATGGGCTGTGTGACTTCAGCAGGTGCCATCCCTCCCTGGGCATAATCCAGGTCCCACTAACCTTAGAGGGAGGTAACAAGAACAACAGGGCCCAGAGAGGCTGACCGCTGCTCAGCGGGCTGCCCTGTGTGGGAGGCAGTGCTGCTGACTAAAGGCCCTGAACACCTGTCCGCAGTCCCTAGCACCACCAGGCTCAGCCCTGAGGCCAGCCACCAGCTCAGGGGCATGCTGCAGGGGGCAGCAAAGGCCTCCCACTGACCCGCAGCCTTGGGCAAGTCACTAGCCTTCCAGAGGATCAGCCCTGCCGTCCCAGTCATCATCTAGAACAGTCCCCAGAGGTGTGCCCAGGTCCCTTCACTAACACATCCAGGCCTCCTCCAAAGCTCCCTGGGAAGGGCCAACACAGTGCAGTGCACTTGGGAAGGGGAGGCAGGGACCCCATGCAGGAGAGAGGACAGAGGTCCCAGAAGCCACAGACCACACCTACACCCCCTGTGCCCGAAGGGAAGAGGAGCTCGTCCTGCACTGTCCCCTCCTCCCCCAGGGCTCTCTCCACCAAAAGCAGCACAGTTCAACAGTAAGGGGCTGAGTAGACAGGGGGGCTAATCCCTCTAAAAAAAAAATCCCAGGAGGGAGCCAAAGGAGTGGGGCACAGCCTGGGGGCCCCCCACAGATGCCAGGTCAGCCCCCGGCCACCCCCACGCTAGGGCTGTCCACAAAGAGAGGGGTCAGGGCAGGAGGGCAGAAGGGGAGTGGGGGCTTACAGTATCACCTGGAGCCTGGCCCCCACAAGGCCCTGTCGGGGCTCAGAACACAGCGCCCCAAAGTGTGGTGCTGTGGCTCACCGCAGACTCTGAACAAAGGGCATGTGAAAGGCCTCAGAGGTAAGCTCTCTGGGACCTTCTCCTGCCCTTCTGTCTCTCTCCCCTCTTTTTCCCTGCCCAGGTGAGTCATCAAAACTGGAATTTTTCTTTCCCAAGGTGAAGCATAAAGACCAAAACCCCTTTTCCCCAAAGCCAGCCATGAAACCCAGAGAGTTCACTCTCTCCCACTCCCTTCACCCCTGAAGACCCTCATTCCACAGGGGTCCTGCACTCTATGTGGGAGGAAGCCACACAACACAGAGAGGCTGGAAAGAAGTTTAGCCGACAGGCCTTGCTGGGTTCCCCCTCGGACTATCACCATTAGGTCACACCCGTTGTCCCGTCACATGTCTACGCGGCTGTCCATTCCTCACCAACTTATACCTGAAAACAGACAGTTCTCTCTGGTCCTTGCGTCTTCATTGTTGAAGGCTCCCGTGTCATGTAATATGGTGATTAAAGAAATGTGATGCTTTGCCCTTGGAAACCTGTCTTTCGTTAGAGCGGTGTCAGCTGTGGCCCTTATGATGGGTGAGAACGATATCACACGTTTCCGCCCCTGCCGTTCTCTCTGGACAATCCCCTCCCCTTCCTTCCTTCCCAAGGCCTCAAGCCCTACCATCTGGATCCTGAGCTAGGCCTGGACTCCCTGGACTCCTCCAGTGCTGGGGGGGCCCAGGCCTAGACTCAGACGGGACGGCCCTAGAGGATACACACAGAGGGCATGGGTGCAGCTGGACACCCCCCACTGGCCTAAGGCCCCGCTCCCCACCCTGGAGCAGGGCTAGTCCACGAGCCGACACCCCGACCTTCAGGGTCCTCGTGTGTGAAATGGAGACAGCTGTTCTCCCGTTTAATCCTCATGACAACCCTCCCACGCAGGATACTATCCCACCTCACAAAAGGGGACACTGAAACTTGGAGGGGGAGTAACTTGTTCAAGGTCAAAGCACTTAGGAAGAGGAGAGCTAGGATTTGAACCTGGGGCTCTGAGACTTGAAAATCATATTCTTTCCACCTTGCTGCATTGTGTAAGGTGTTTGCAAAGCCTTATACAAAGGCTTTTATCCTCCGAAGCCTCACACGCCAATTCACTTGGCACTGTGTGCCTACCATGTGCCAGAAGCCAGGAACACAGGCACGATGGGTCTAGCCTCCCCCTTCAGGACTGAGACCAGCAAGCAGCGCTGTTAGCCCATTTTATGGAAGTCAAAAGGAGATGAGGAGGGAGAGCAGGAGTAGGAACCTGGGGGCTCCCGCTGCCTGCTAGCCAGGAGGCCAGTGCAACCTCGGAGCTCCAGGTCCCTCTCTCCCTCCCCGCATGGCTCAGGTACACAGTCTAAGCACTGGAGTGGCGCTGAGCCAACTGCAGACTGTGGGGAAGGCCTCCCTAGTCTCTCGCAGTGCAGCAGGCAGGGTGACCCGCAAGTGCAGTGGCACAAAGCCGGACGCTGGCATCAGGTTCTGTCCTTGCTGTGATCGGGGTTCCCACAGTGCTGACTCAGCTCCCCCTGCCCGGCCCTGCAGCCCACACCCATTCCTCAGGGAGGCTTCTGAAGTCGGCCCCAGGCCAGACCAGCCCAGGATCAACAGACCCTGCCCACTAGCCCCCAGGTGGTGCTGCCCCCAATGCCCTCAGGGAAGGACCCCCTCAACTGGGGCCTCCTCCAGGCCCATGGTTCACCAGACCAGGAGGACAGGGTAGGCGGGTCAACTTGGGGAAGGCGGTGACATTCCAGCTCAGCCAGGCTGCCTTCCAGGACAGGCTGCTTCACTGAGTCCTTGCAGGGAGATGGGGACACAAATAAATAAACTCCTGGCTTGGTTTATATTTCAGAAAAAGAACAAGATTTGGGTCCTGTCCCAGGTTCAGCAAATGCATCCAATTAATTGTGGATTCTGTTTCTCAGTTTAGAACAAGAGTCAGCTCATTCCTCATCCTGGAGTCCCCTCCCAAACCACTAACATCCCCCAGGATCCCTGCAACTCTTTCTTCGTGGGAGGTGGGAGGTGTGCTTCTCCGGAGCACAGTCAGGCCAGCTTCATTCAAATCTGATCCTCCCGGGTCCCTGGATTCCTGTGGGTACCCAGGTCCCCTGCACCACGCCTCCCTGGTGGGGTCACTGGGGGATCCCAGGAGTATGGAAATCCCAAGGTGAAGGGCCCGGCTCTGTGGGTTCACGTTCCCTCTGGTGTGCCAGCCTCCTGGAGCCACCCAGGGGCCCCACTCCCACCCCCAAACATATGCCAGGTGTTCCCCAACAAAGGCAGCCCCCACACTGATTTTCATTTGAAGACAATGAAGGCATCTGCACCTTAACAGTCCCTTCCAAGCTCTTCTTACCACCTCCTTCCCACTCCCTGGACTCGGGGATGGGGGTGGCAGTGCCTGGGAAAGGCCAACTTGGGGCAAAGTCTGAGGCCCAGGAGGGAGGGAATCCCAGAGTTTCTCCAGCCTCTGTTCTCATCTGCCAGATGGGGCCATAGTTTGGTCCCACCTACCTCACAGGGCACAGAGAGAAACAAATGGAAAGCGGCGGGTGTGATGGTTCTTAGTAAATTACATAATGCAACAGAGGTGCAATGGCTCTGCCCCCCTGAACCTTCCAGACCCAGCCGGACCCAGCAGGAACCCAGCTGCTGCCATTCTCACTCACAGGAGTCGGGAGTTCACCTTGTTTTGCTGAGAGAGGAGTCTCCCACTTCCCGGTTCCCAGGTGGGCACACTGAGGCTTGGTGGCCCACCTGGAGCCTGTGGTCTTCCGCTACACAGCACGTTCCTCAGTGAGCCAGTGAGTGAATGAATAAATGATGCCAGACCCTCTCCTCCACCCTCAGCTCTGTGCCCCTCATCTGGCCCCTCTAACCTCGGCCCCACCCTCTTTCGCCCTCTCCTCCCCATTCTATCAGGGTCTAAGTCAAAGGAGAGCTGACTTCTGTCCCGGGGAGGTGAGACCATCAGCTCCCAATTTAGCTTTTTCAGCCTCTACAGGTGGTGGGGAGAGAATGGCGGGGAAGCTCACTGAAGTTCACTTTCAAGAAACCTGTCATAAGCACAGACAACAAGCTCAAAACACAAAAGCCAGAATGACGCCTATGGGCTGTCATGAGATGCTCCCCGGGAAAGAGCGTTTGCGTCACCCACCAGGGAGGGCAGAGCTGCGTGCTTCCCCCATACATCCTTGCGGACCCTCCAACAAGCCGTAGGCAAGTGACTTGCCCAGCGCCACACAGCGGGGGAGCGGTCCCAAGGGGATGAATTCCTTCCTCCCTACATCCTAACTTTCCTCTTCCCCTTTCTCTCATTCAGTGTCTCCCCTCCCTTTGCCCATCTGCCTGTGATCCCAGGGTCCAGCTCCGAGCTCCATCCACCCCATCACCTGCATCTGGCCCCTGACACGTAATTAGACAGCTCATGCCACTTCAGGCCAGAGAAAAATGGGGAGCTACCATGGGCCAAATGGATAGGAGGCCAAAGACCCTCAAGGGGTCTTTCCCACCCAGGCCTCTCTGTGCCATTAGGGCCCCGGCTTGCCCTGGACTCAGGCGTCTTGGCCGCAGTCCCAGGGAGATGGCGAGCTGAGCAAAGGTCCAAAGAAAGTAGCAGCAGCTGTTGGAAAAAAGGGCTGGGCTGGCAAAGGCTTTCCTGGCACCCACTCCTGCCAGCCCTGTGGTTCCAACAAAGCTTCTCCAGCCACGGGCCTGGTGGAACCCCCTCGCTGCCAGCCACTGCCCCCATCTCCATCCACACAACAGAGACTGCGGCGTCATTCACGTTACTGTGCCCACTCCCCACTCGGGGGTCTGCCCTGGAGCCAGGGGTCCCCACAGCTGGTAGGACCGCTCCTCTGAGGCCCCTCCCCAGCTCTGACCCAGCTTTGGAACAAAAGGACCCCCATGGCCATCCCAGTCAATGGCCTGGCCACACAGGGCCGTGAATACAGGGGCGCCCTAAAAAGGGTAAGTGGATCCACCGATAGACCTGCCAGCCGCCAGCTCTCCAGGCCCAGCAGCATCAGCCCTCCAGGCCCAGCAGCGTCACCCCTCCAGGCCCAGCAGCGTCACCCCTCCAGGCCCAGCAGCGTCAGCCCTCCAGGCCCAGCAGCGTCACCCCTCCAGGCCCAGCAGCGTCACTCCTCCAGGCCCAGCAGCATCAGCCCTCCTGGTGTCACCCTGGGCTGTGCAGCAGGTGGAGAATCAGGCATGCATGGGACAGGGCAGGTACAGGATGTTTTCCACCTGCCCTTCCAGCGACAGGTGTCACCTGGCCCCTGTGTCCCCAGCCCTAACGGGTGGACTCCAGGCCCAAGCCCTGCCCCAGACCCTGGGCATGGCTGGATTCTAATCTGGCCCAGGCCACTCCTTCTGGAGACTCCAGGCTCATCCCCTCACCCGAAACCCAGGACAATTAAGATACAGTTCTTGGCTGAGGCCAGACCAGGAGACAGAAGGACAGTTCAGGCAACACGTGAGGAGGGAAGCTGAAGAGCCCAAGGCAGAGCCCGCCTCTCCCAGGGGCCCCAGGCTACAGCCCAGGCCCAGCCTCTGCCCATCTTCTCAAACTCAGGCCCTGAATGGGTCCTGACAAGCACTGTTTCCACTGCCATCCGAGCATCTCTCCCCACACTACCACCTGCCTCCTTTGCCCTCCGAACTTGGCTCAGGTTCTGAGGAGCCTTCCCTGACTGCCAGGGCCTGAGGGGAAGCCCCTCAGGCTCCAGTGCCCTTCCCAACCCACAGTCCTGGGATGCGTGCTGTGTGCAAGGCTGGGAGCTCCTGAGAGCAGGGACCCACAGTGGGCAGGCCACAGATGACAGAATGACTAAGGGTGTAAATGCGAAGCCATCGCAGCCTCTACCCATGTGATCTGCAGGCTCCTCGGGGGACTTCATTCAGAGTAAGAAGTTGACCCACAAAACAAGGACCATACTTCAGGAGCCAGCGGGGATGCCCCAGGGGCACTGAGGATGGGGAGGCCTGCAGGGAACGGAAGGCCTGAGCTCCACAGACCCTGGTAGTGATAACTCCTTCCCCCACCCCCAACCCAGTCCCGTGGCAGCTGCTGCAGCCGCCCACTCACTCCCCGTAACAATCCGGGCTCAGCCTCCCGACACTGCGGCCTTCACACTGCAGAGGGGAGATGTCTGCAGGCTGGAGGCAGCAGTGGGGGCTGGGCATAGTATGGGGTCACGAACGCCCACTCCCAGGGGCACCACAGGACAGTCCTCAGTGCCCCAGGCTGTGGCCCCAGGCTCCAAGGCCCAACCGCCCTACCCCCACACCCCATGCTGTTGCTGTGACCCCAGTCCCACCCCACCTGCTGTCGCGCTTGGGATCTGGGTCATGACTGGGGCTGAAGGTGCAGGCCTGGGAAGCAGAGGGAAGAGGCTTTGCAAAAAGCCAGCAAAATGTGTCCAAGGACAGCAGCTCTCACAGTGATGTCTGGGTCCAGCAAATCACACTGAACCCCCAGTCAGCACTGCCCAGTACTGCTGTCACCTGAAAGCTTTCTCTTATAGGACAGCCCCCTGCAGAGGACCGAGGCCAAGCCCTATTTGGCATCTGGCCTAAAATCAAGCAGGACTCCTCGGCTGGGCCCGGGCCAATCACAAGAACCCCATTCGTGGGCACCAAGCACTACAGCCACCAGCTCGGGTTAGGCCCCGCCACAGGCCTGAGCAGCTGACCACGGCTGCTTTACCACAGGGAAGTGTGATGAGGCGTGATCCTGGGTCCCTCCAGGGTGGCCGGGGCAGCGTGGGATCTGCACCCACTAGCCTAGCCCCAACCTAAATCCTGCAGACACAGCATCCCTCCCCCTCCCACCCTGCACCCTCAAACCCAGGGAGCCTCCAGGGCCTCTGCCAGCCATCAGTGCTGTCTCTCCACTGCCTGAAGAATCCATGCAGCCACATGTGCAACAAGTATGCACCTACTGTGAGCCAAGCTGAGGGGATGAGATGCCTTGGTGACCACAGGGACCAGAGACACATGGGCCTGCCTGGGTCAGGAAGCAAAGCAAAGTGCCCAGAGCATGGGTTTCCCCCCAGGAAGTCTTCCCAGGGTGCGTGTGTGTGCGTGGTAGTGGGGGCAGTGTCAGCAGCATGGTTCTTTCCCCCCCAGGAACATTAAAAAACAACTAGTATGACCATCATCTCATTAAAAAATACTGTAGCAATAACAGAAACAAAATTAGAGGGACGTAAGCTTTATTTTTATTTACTTATTTATTTATTTGTTGAGACAGAGTCTCACTCTGTCGCCAGGCTGGAGTGCAGTGACGCAATCTGGGCTCACTGCAACCACCGCCTCCCGGGTTCAAGCAATTCTCCTGCCTCAGCCTCCCAAGTAGCTCGGATTACAGGTGCATGCCACTACACCTAGCTAATTTTTGTATTTTTTAGTAGAGACAGGGGTTCACCATGTTGGCCAGAATGGTCTTGATCTCTTGACCTCGTGATCTGCCCGCCTCGGCCTCCCAAAGTGGTGGGGTTACAGGCGTGAGCCACTGCGCCTGACCTTTTTTTTTGAGATGGAGTCTCGCTCTGTCACCCAGGTCGGAGTGCAGTGGTGTAATCTCAGCTCACTGCAACCGCCGCCTTGCGGGTTCAAGCGATTCTACTGCCTCAGCCTCCCGAGTAGCTGGGATTACAGGCGCCACCACCATGCCAGGCTAATTTTTGTATTTTTAGTAGAGACGGGGTTTCACCATGTTGGCTAGCTCTGGTCTAGAACTGCTGACTTCAGGGGATCCACCCATCTCAGCCTCCCAAAGTGCTGGGATTACAGGCATGAGTCACCGCGCCCGGCCAAGAGTGTTCTTTTAGACTGGAATAAACTGGAGACAGCTTTTACTATTTGGGAAAAAACACACAGCGCAGGGTCCTGTCTGTCCTCATTTGCGTCCCATCTCTGGACTTGCACCTAGAAACCCCAGGTGTTCCCATCACCCCAGAGTCTACCACACACTCCAAAGTGCAAGCCTAGACCCCAGGTGGAGCTGAGGGGCCGACAGGGGCCCCAAGTCTTGTTAAACAGGGGAAGGTCTTGGGGACCAAAGTCTGTCACAGTGACACCCCTTCCCCATCAGGGCTTTATGCAGGGAGTCTGCTGGACACCTCCATCTCATTTGCTTGTCTCCAAGGCCTTGCCCCAGGCCAGACCCCGCTACTGATCCTACTGACCGCAAGGGAGGTGGAAGCCCAGACAGCCCACTGGGGAGTCACACAACCAGTCCAGCTTCAGTTTCTTCCTTTGTGGATAGGACGTATAACACTCTCACCTGTCCACAGCGATGATGGCATGCAGCCGGAATGCAGGAAACAATGCCATTATGTTTAAGTTAATATTTGACAAAGGCTTCCCTGGCGCAAGAAGAGCCCGCCTTTCTCTCCTCGGCTCCCCAGCCCTGACCCCTGTCAGCCCTTGGCAGGTCCACAACCCTGCGGCCTCTTTAGGAGGTGGACCCTGCGGCCTCTTTAGGAGGTGGCAGCTTCTCAGAAGCCCGGGTGCTGGGCCTCTTCCACAGCACGAGAACAACAGTAGGCCGAGTCCCTCCAGTGGTCTCCGCAGGAGCAGAACCTGGAGCCCCACCTGATCGGGCAGCCTCTCCAGCACGTTTCCATTTCGTCTTCACCACAGTCCCAGCGGCAGAGATCATGACCCCTGTTTCAGATGAGGAAACTGGGATTCCAAGAATTCAGTGAGACTTGCCCAAGGGTAGAAATGTGCGGGGGAAAGACTCAAACTCAGCTGTCTAGAGCTTTCTACCGCACCCAGAGTTGCTGCCTGGCATGAGAATCTTACAAGTGGCCCTGGGCAGCAAAGGCCATCTTTGATGCCCTCCTCCTCTCCTTTAGCAGCCCCTCCTGCCTCCCCCATCCTCCATCCTGGGCAGGAGCCCCTGCCCACCTGCCCTGCACAAACACCCAGCGAGGCTGCACATCTGCACTCTTAATCCTAAAAGGAGGCTTGCCAAAGAGGCAGCTTTAGGAAAACACAACAAACCAGGGTGGCATCCAACAGGAAGCCATCCTCCCGTGGGTGCCCCTCACCTGGGACGGGAGCTGCCCACCTGCCTCTCTCCACCCGATCCACTTGTGTGAGCTCCCACAGTCACGTCCACACCTCAATCCTCAACCCAGCACACTCCTCCCACACGGGACACATGCAGAAAGTCCTGAGGGCAGGCGAGTCCCTGCCTCACCACCCCTCTAAGCACCTGCCACTATACTTGGTGGTTTCTTCACCATCTCTCCTGGTGAGAATGTCAGCTCCAGGAGAGCAGGGGCTTAGTTCTGTTGACTCCTGGGTCCCCACTCCCTAGAACAGTGCCCAGTGTATGGTGGTGCTCAATATTTGTTGCATGAATAAAGGAATGAATACACAAACTTCATCATATGCCAGTGGTGAAAAGTTAAGCCCAGAGACAGGAAAAAACTTACAGTTTATGGTGGGAGTAGTCAAGATTCACTCTAAAGCTGTCTGATTCCCAAGCCCCAACCCTCCACCCCTGTACGCTGCACCCACACACATGCATGCACGTACACTCACTGCCCCGGGTCTGTGAGCGTCATAAGCCTGATCAGCCCCAGGATCAGGAGGGATTAGCTGTCTATAGAGGCCTGTAATGGACACTCTGGGGACAGGGGTTAGAAAGTGGGGCCATGCGGGAAGAGGGTGCCCCATGTGGGCTCAAGGTGCCGCTCTGCCACAGAGCTGGCATTCAACGAACACTTGCTATGCCCCAAGCACGTGCCTAGGGCTTTACTTTCCACAACACATGTGTGAAGAGGAACCGTTCTTATCCCCTATTTGATACATGAAGAAACAGGGCTCAGGAAGGGTCCGCAGCACGTCAGGGAAACCCAGAGCCTGTGCACGCTCTGCTGTTCCTTACAGAGATATGAGGACAGAGGGCCTACCTCCAAGGGTAGGACTCAGGGATTCTAGAACCTCAGAGACAGTCACACAGCTCGTAAGGGACCAGCTGGGCCGGACGCTGAGTCCAGGGGAAAGGACCTGGTCAGATGCCAGTGAGAAGGGAGCCCCGATGTGGTGATCTTGAAGAAGGTGCAGAGAGTTCAAGCCTCAGCTTCTCTGAGAATCCTTGGGATCCATAGATCTTCCTGGCCTTCACGACTTCATGAAATCTGGAGGGAATCTACCACCCAGGCACCCCTTCTCTTCAGGGAGCTGGCATCTTCAATGTCCTCACCCCTCTCTCCACACCTTGGACCATGCCTGCACCTCCTGGAATGCCTTCTCCTTCCCCATGCCCCATGCAGCCTACCGAGCTCCCTTTCTCTGTCTCCCTGGACAAGTAGCCTGTGCCTGGCTTGGTCCCTGTATGAGCCAGAAGGCTGTACTCAGGCCATCCAGGGCCCCTGGGGGATTGGGGAAGTCTAGAAGCCATGCTTCCAACCTCCCACGCCACATGCCTTTACCGAACACCCAAGAACCCCCACACACCTGGGCCCACCCACAGAAGATGCCCAGCTCAGAAGCCTTCCCTGCAGGGTGAGATGAACCATCTACATAAGTAACTCGGGTCCAGGGGAAGCTGAGACTGGAGAGATACAGGAAGAGCCTGAGCAAGTTCAGAGGGAAGAGGCCCAGAGCAGGGAGGTACAGACAGAGACAGAGAAAAAGACAAGACAGCAGCCGGCAGGGAAGAACCTCAGACATTCAAGGACAGAAGGACAGAGATGGGCTCCAAGATGGACAGAGATGGAAATGTGGGTAGAGGGGGGCAGCTTTGTGCTAGGGCCTGGGAAGGGGGCGGGACCCCTGCAAAGTCAGTGGCCAAGGTGAGGAAACCCTCTGGGTGGGCTCCCACTGCTGTCACTGAGGGCCTGGGTGACTTGGGCAGGTGGCTGGGCCTGCCTATGCCCCCATTGTCCTTTCTATTACAGGGACCATGCACCCACTCTCTGGTGTAGCATTGCTGCTTCTAAGGTTGCTGCAAAGATGAGGCTTGGTGTACAGGCCTGGCTCCTCCGGAGGAGGCTAAGGTGGCTACTGTGTGAGGAGACCTTGACCATGCAGCTGAGCATAGTGCAATTCATGGCCATGCATCAAGGCTGTAGGAATCGCTACCACTGCACCTTCCTTTAGCGAGCCTCTTCTCGGCATGTCAGCGCTGTGCTGTGCACTGACAACCCTGGGCCCTCCCTCCACCCAGCTGGCCCTCCCCACTGTCCAGCCTGCACCCCTCCAGCATGCTCAAGATCTGCCGGGAGGGAGGGACAGCATGCACACTCCCACCCTGCCAGAGCCTTCCTCCTGTGCTGTCAGCCCAGCGCGGCCAGAGCAAGGCCCAGCTCCGTCAGGCCGGCTCCATGAGGACTCCCAAGCTGTGGTCCTTCAGGGGCCAGCAGGCCAGATCCCCACCCCCTCAGCTGTCCTTCTCCCCAGGCGCCCCATCCCGCGAGGGGCCCAGCCTGCCAACCTCTAATCCTCCCCGTCATCTGACCCAGGCTCCACCCTACATTGGCTTTGCCTAGCCACCCTTCTGAGGCCCAAAAATGGACACAATCATTTATAGAGGGTTCGACAAGCCAAACGCAATGGGAAGATGACCTCACGGCGCCCACAGGCTCAAGCTCCCAGCACACACAGTGCACCCCAGGCATTCCAGGGGCAGTGGCCAGGGGGCCAGGAGCAATGGTGCCATGCTGGCAGGCCCTGGCAACCCTTCCAATTTATTCTCATACCCTCCTCACACCAAGGCCACAGGCCATGGGACCTTCAAGAAAAAGCTCCAGACAGGCCAGAGCCACATGCACCCTGCCTGAGACAGCATCGGGGTGGGGCTCAGCCCAGGAGGCACCGGGCCTGTGTCCAGGCAGGATTTGATGAATGAGTGATGGCAGAGAACAAACAACACAAATCAATCCACCATCAGCCTGCGTCGGGCCCAAATCCCTTGTTCAAAAACATTCACTAAGCACCGACTGGGGCCAGGTAACATCCTCAATGCACACACCTGGATGTGCCCTGCCCTGCCCTGCCCTCAGGGAGCAGCCAGACCAGTGGTGGAGGCAGGAGGGTCAACAGGTAACAACAGTCAAAAAAGAGCTGGCTTGGGGACCCTAGGGCCCAGGGTACAAGAGTGCAGGCTGCCCTTGACCACACTGTCACCCTCACAGTCTGGATGTTTGGGCTGGAAGTGGATGTGGGAAGGCTGGGGGAGAAGGGTGGATGCAAGATACAGGCCCTTCTTCCTACACCAGGACGCCAGGACTTGCCCAGCCTCCCAGCACAGCTCCTGCCATCCTTGCTCAGGAAACGCCTTCCTGTGGCCACAGGGAAACTGGAATTGCCCCATTACCCATTGATTTCACCAAGGCAAGGTAGGTATAGTGGTGGGGCTGCCTGTAAGAGACTAGGATTCCAGTTTCATTGACAGTGGGAGTTAGATGCGGCACGGATCACCAACAAAAGACACTGCGGATGACCCTCCAGTGATGGCACAGACTCTACAGGAAGGCACACAGCAGAGGCTGCTATGGGTTAAGGCATGGGGCTTCCTGGGAGCAAGGCCTTCATCCCAAAGGGAGGGGAAGGCTACTTTCAGAGACCTGGCCTGGATGCCTGTCGTGATGGTCATGCTGCCTTGGTTTCTGATGGGGGGGAGGGTCCGTAACTAGTCTCCGGCTGGCAGAGAGCATCTGGAACACTAAACTCCAGTCCCAGGAAGCCCGGCATGGGCAAGGTCAGCTGTTGGCCAAGACCAACATGCATAGCTGACCAGCTGTCAGCCAACTGCCCGTGGCCACAGAACAGGCGCTCGAGAGAGAGGGATGGTGGCTCAGGAGCTCAGTGATACATCACCACCTCCTTGGAGGGGACACGCCCATGCCTACTGCCCCGAGAATGACATCAAAGATGCTGCTGCAGAGAAAAGACAACCAGGGCAAAGGGGACACACCAAGAGCCTTGGGGAGCCAGGAAGGGGTGGGACACCAGTGGGATGGGGGCAGGGAATCATCTCAGCTAACCTCGCTTCCCATTCATCTCCCTGGACCTTTAGGTAAGGAAGCAGGCTCTGGCCCAGGGCTGCCTGCTCCAGGCACCCAGATGGATTACCCAGTCATGGCAGTCGGGAGCAGGGGTGACTGCATCTGTGCTGCCACCACCCCACCCCACAACCTGAAGTCTTCCCAGCCCCCAGCCAGCTATTCCTGGGGCTTTAATCCCTCCCCCTCCTCCTCCTCCTCCTCCTCCTTCTCCTCCTCCCCCCCCCCTCCCCCCCACCGCTGGGGTCGGGTTGGGGGTTGGGGAGCTGGGTCTGGGCAAATCTGGAGCTTGGCTGAGGGCCCTTCCTTCAATGCACACCCACCCACCTCCTTAGCCAGGAAACACAGGGATGAGCAGTAGGACTCTGAGGGAGGTATGGGGAAGCTCTAGGCGCCCCCTCTGCCCCCTCCCCCAGCAATCACGTGGTTGCATCCTTAGGGAGCCCGCAGGTCTCAGAAGCAAAAGTCATTGTTTATAAACAGACACCAGGCCTGGCAAGGGAAGGCCGGCCTGTCCCTGCGCCTCCACCCGGCGGCCGCGCAGCTGGTGGGAGAGGGGGCAGGCCTGGCCGCGGGGCACTGGGGGGCCACCCTGGCAGAAACACAGATTCTGCAATCTCAGATTTCAGAGTTGGAGTCGGCAGGGGAAGTGGCGTCAGCAGCTGGCGTGATCCAATTCAATAAACCAGAGGTGGCTTGGGATAGACAGCTGACCGGGTGCAGACCCCCGCCCCTCAATCCCTGCATTTCCTGCACGCTCTGGGCACCCTGGGAGGCCCCGGTTCCATCCCCTACTCCAGCTCTCCGCGAGGAGGGGTCGGGATTCCTGTGGCGCCTTCCACGCCCCTCCTCCAGGCCAGCTCCCCACCCGGCCGTGGGCTCCCAAAGCCAGTCCCGCCACCCGCTCCCCGGCCGCCGGAAACGCTAAGCCCCTGCTGGGGCGATGGCACCTCCTTGCGGGGCTGGCTCCGGCTCCCGGTGGGGCCGGGCTGGGCGGGAGCTTCCAGGCCGCAGGAACCTCTTGGGAAAGGAAACCCAATCCCTCCTTCGGCCCGCGGAGAACGAAAGTGGAGAAGCAGTGGGAAGGAAGGAACTGCGGGTGCCGGTTCGAGAAGCAGCCTTCGGAGTCCGGGGCAATAGTGGCCCAGGGGGGCAGAGGGACATACTCCCTCTCGCCCCGAGCGCCGGCCCCGCCTGGGTTGCCTGCATGGGCCTGGAGAGCTGAGGGTCACCACCTGGCCTCCCAGCCTCCCGGCCCTTGGCCTCCAAAGCGGGTTAGCCTGGAGCGCGCACCTGAGAAGAGCCTGAAGCAGGGCCGGCCACTGCTGTGCAGCCGAGCCACGAAGGTGCAAAGCGGGGCCCTGTTCTGCCCCGGCCGGGTGTGGGGAGACAGAGGACGCAAATCTAAGAGGGCACCCAGAGCACCGGGGGACGCAGCCTGGGGACCTCGAAGCCCCTCGAAAGCGCTCCTCTAGAGGTAACAGCCCCAGATCCTGGCGGAGGACCAGGCCCCGGGGTCGGAGGATAGGGGGACAGGTGGCCGGGACTCCGCGGCGGCTGGGGCTCCGGCTCGCTCACCTTCTCCTGCGCGCGGGTGAGCTTCTTCTGCACGTTGCTGGCGATCTTTCCCGCCGTCACCCCCTTACTGCCCATTTCTGCCATCGCGGCGCAGGCCTCGCCTGGTGGCAGGGGCCGATCTCGCGCGGGGAGATATTGCGCGCCGCGCTCCCAGCCCCCAGCCCCGGCCGCGCGTCCAGACCCGCTGCCGCTCCACGCCGCGCACCCGACAGCGGAGCCAACTGACGGAGGCGGAGCGTGCGCCGGACGGGCGAGCGAGCCAGCGAGCGAGCCAGCGAGCGACGCGGGGACAGAGGGAGGGAGAGGGGAGGGGCCGGGCCTCAGGCCGCGGTCGGCGCCCCCCGCCAGCCCCCTCCGGACAATAAGCTGCCTTTTAAAGGGCCACTCCGGGCGCCAGCACTGCCAGGTCCGCGAGGAGGGAGGGGCGCGCGCGGCGCTGGGGCTGCGGCGAGCGGGACTCCCCTGACGCTCCAGCGACACCGCCCCGGGGCGGGGACTAATCCGCGGGCCTGGCGTCTTGGTCTTCCCCGCAAGCAGTAACCTCCGGCAACCCAGGAAAGGAGACTAGGTGGAGGAGAGGAGTGCTTTCGAAATCAAAGAGAAAGTGCGGCGAAGGGGGTGCGGCCCTGAACAGAGGAGCTGCGGCTACAGGGAGAGCGCGCCGGGAGCCCCCTCCTTTTCCAGGGGCTCACCTCCCACCCGGTGCCCGACGCTCCGCCTCCTCCCAGCCTTCGGCGCTCGGGTTTTCGCCCGGATCCCCTAGGCGCCTCCGGGACATCTCCACATCTTTGCCTTCTGCGCCTAGCGCAGTACCAACCGGTGCTTGGTCTTCCCGTTCGCTAAAAATTTATTATAATAACAACAACCTAGCATTACTGAGTGCTTACTGTGTACTAAGTGACTTGACAGGCATTATTTCATTCGGTCTCCGTGGCCCTAGAGGTAGGTGCTATTACTGTTCCTACTTTACAACCACGGCGCCGGGATCAGGGAACGAGATCTCTGCCTCTATCTCCCAGGTGCTCCACCACCATACGCCGGGTTGTCTCCTACACCCGGCAGGAAGGAATGATTAATGATCGTTATTCCTGGAGAAGATAAGATTATTGCTAACCAGCTTTGCCAATAGACCAATGACACTTCTTTTAAGTTAATAAATACGTATTAAGTCTGCTGATACCCACCCCCATTCAGCAGCACTTTGCTGCCCCTGGAAATTTCTCAAGAACTGTTGATTGAGTTGAGCAGAGAGATTGGTCCCGCTGAAGAGGCCTAGACGTGCCTGGTGCACACACAGGAGCCAGGGCCAGGGCCTGCAGGACCCGCAGCGGTCAGAGGAGCAGAGCTGGCCAGGGCCAGAGGTCCCTGAGAGGCTTCCTGGAGGAACAGGAAGGGCTCTTGCAGACCACGAACCAAGCACTTTGTACAAACAGAGAAACCGAGTCCCAGGATTGAGTTCAGCCTGGGTTCACACAGGCCATTCCCTCTTCCCTGGAAGGCCCTCCTGCTCTTTCTCCGGCTACTCGGGGTTCTTCCACCACCGCTCAGTGCTGCCCCATGGCCCAGTGTGTTCATCTGTCCTCTTCCGGGCCTGTTACCATGATATCCCTCGGTATCCCACCGGGGACTGGTTCCAGCACATCCGTGGATACTAAAATCCAGGGATGCTCAAGTCCCTCATGTGAATTGACACAGTATCTGCATAGAGCCTACACAAATCCTCCAAAATACTTAAAATTATCTCTGGATTCTTGTAATAGCTAATACAATTTAAATACTATGCAAATAGTTGTTAACGCTGTATTTTTTTTTTTTTTTTTTTAGACAGAGTCTCGCTCTGTCGCCAGTCTAGAGTGCAGTGGCGCGATATGGGCTCACTGCAACCTCCGCCTCCCGGGTTCAAGTGATTCTTCTCCGTCAGCCTCCTGAGCAGCTGGGACTACAGGCACGTGCCACCATGCTCAGCTAATTTTTGTATTTTTAGTAGAGACGGAGTTTCACCATGTTGGCCAAGATGGTCTCCATCTCCTGATCTCGTGATCTGCCCGCCTCGGCCTCCCAAAGTGCCGGGATTATAGGTGTGAGCCACCGCGCCCTGTCTTGTTTTTTATTTATATTATTTTATTGTTGTAGTCTTACTTTTTATTGTATTTTTCCAAATATTTTCAATCCACAGTTGGTTGGATCCATGGATGCCCAACCCACAGATATAGACGGCTGACTGTATTCTTATTCTGCAGGAAGACAGACTGAGGCGCCGCTGATGTAGGTCACACAGACAGCAAATGATAAGCAGAGATTCTGCATCAAGACTTCCTGCGCCAAAGCCCTCAAAAGCACCAAGCGCTGCATGAGTGAAAAGCATCTGTCAAAATTATTATAAACTCATGCCCGATTCGTGAGTCACAAAAGCAAAACCTACACAGTCTGGGCTTCTAAAGCAGCTTCCTCCTAAAAGCTCAACATGCTTTCAGCTCATGATCTCCTTCCTCCTCATTTTCTGTTGGTCGTTTTTCTAACCATTCTCTAAAAGCGATTTCTTCCAACACTCCTCTGAGGAAAGGAGGAAATGAGCGAAGTCAAATTGCATTACAGTCAGCCCCCAGGGAACAGTGGGAGATTCTGCTTCACTGGACTCTGGTGTTTCTAAATATCGCTTGACAGAAAAATTGGAAGCAACGGAAGTGTTCATTAGAGGGATGGGGTCAGCTGTGACAGCACAGCCACAGGAGGGGCCATTGGGAACCATTTAAAACAACCATTACCGAGACTCTGTAGCAACAAGAAAATAATGCTTAGGGCATAATTATGAAGGAAAGGAAAAGATAGGAAATTGTACTTACAATCATATAAAAATAAATTAAAATAAATTAAAAGCTCATGATCAATGTCTTGAAAGAACAATGCATAAAGGAAGCAAGATGTGTAGGGTCCAGGCATTAAGGCTGACTTCTTTCCACCTTAATTTCCTAAATATTCTATAATATGACATAATGCCTTGCCTATAATCCCAGCACTTTGGGAGGCCAAGGCAGGTGGATCACTTGAGGTTGGAAGTTCGAGACCAGCCTAACCAACAGGAGAAACCCCGTCTCTACTAAAAATACAAAATTAGCCGGGCATTGTGGTGCATGCCTGTAAGCCCAGCTACTCGGAAGGCTAAGGCAGGAGAATCTCTTGAACCCGGGAAGCAGAGGTTGCGGTGAGCCGAGATCGAACCATTACACTCCAGCCTGGGCAACGAGAGCAAAACTCCATCTCAAAAAAAAAAAAGAATCACAGCTCTGTTTTTTTAGAGATGATTCTTTATCAGATCACTAGATTAGAAAGACATTTCTAAACACAAAAGCACTGGAGAATATATTGAAATTTTAAAATGCTTGCTTTGAGGTACATAAAAATTAAAATTCTTAAACTTCAGAAAATACCATAAAAGCATAGGATAAAAGTTTGAGAGGAAATGATCTAAAAATGTTAGTACAAGTTCAAGGGGTAGAAGGTAGATTTTTACTTTTTTCGTATAATTTTCTATAGTACTTTTTTTTTTTTTACCATGACAGCCCGTTATTTTAATTACCAGGAAAAGAGTTATTCCCATTTTGAAAATAAGTTTGACGTAAAAATTAAACTGTAAGAAACTAGGGAAAATTTTTTTGGCAATAAAATAGAACTCTTACAAATTCATAAGAAAAACATTAAGACCCCAATATATAGTGGACAACTTATAAAATTGTATATTCAAATAATTAATAAATAGGTTTTTGAAAGTCATACTTACCAGAAAAAAAGAAAGTTTCATTAAATCAATGAAATACCATTTCCGGCCGGGCGTGGTGGCTCACGCTTGTAATCCCAGCACTTTGGGAGGCCAAGGCGGGTGGATCACGAGGTCAGGAGATCGAGACCACGGTGAAACCCCGTCTCTACTAAAAATACAAAAACTTAGCCGGGCGTGGTGGCGGGCGCCTGTAGTCCCAGCTACTCGGAGAGGCTGAGGCAGGAGAATGGCGTGAACCCGGGAGGCGGAGCTTGCAGTGAGCCGAGACTGCGCCACTGCACTCCAGCCTGGGCGACAGAGCGAGACTCCGTCTCAAAAAAAAAAAAAAAAAAAGAAATACCATTTCTGTTTTCATTTTCGTCAAATCAACAAATTATTTTTAAAATTATGTTACTTAATAAAACCATAGAGACAGAAACTCTCACATTCTACTTCTGAGAATGTAAACAGATAACAGAATTTCTAGAAAGCAATCTTGTAATAGAATAAGGATAACCAAAATATCCATATTCTTCCACCTTATAATTCCAAGTCTACGATATAATTCAAAAATGTGGCAAAGCTTTCACCACACAGATGTTCATCACATTATTTATAATAATGCAAAACTGAACACATCTAAATATTACCACCTGAATGCCGAATGACTGACTAAACTATGGTATGGCCATGTATGAAATGTTTACCAAAAGAATATGTTCTTGAAGTTTCTCATGATAGGGAAATGTGATGTTAACAGAATAATACAGTTTCATATAAACAGGATCGTGCCGGCCACTATCCAAAACATGATTGATGTCTCCGGGTGGAGCCATTCGGGGTGGGTTTTTTTTCTCCTACTTCTTTTTCTTTTTATTTTCCAAACTTTGTACATGTACTCTTTTTGTCTTCAGAAAGAAGTGCTATTAAAAATACAAATTGAAATGAGGACAATGTCCCCTGGGGCAATAGTTGGGAAACCTCAGTGTGGCAAAATAGAAAGATAAAGCACACAGGCAGAGGGTGTGTGCTGTGCATCCAAACGGTGAGGACTGAAGAAGCCATGTTTCTGTGTTTGTTTGCTTATTTGTTTTAAATAGGCTTTATTTGTATTTATTTATTTATTTATTTATTTATTTATTTATTTATGAGACGAAGTCTCGCTCTTGTACCCCAGGCTGGAGTGCAATGGCTCGATCTCAGCTCACTGCAACCTCTGCCTCTCAGGTTCAAGTGATTCTCCTGCCTCAGCCCCCCGAGTACCTGGAATTACAGGCGCCCATCACCATA
Source organism: Hylobates moloch (assembly GCF_009828535.3). Lineage (NCBI taxonomy): Eukaryota > Metazoa > Chordata > Mammalia > Primates > Hylobatidae > Hylobates > Hylobates moloch. The sequence goes on from NW_026652299.1 coordinate 32,565,308, forward strand.
CCCAGCTCATTTTTGTATTTTTAGTACAGATGGGTTTTCACCATGTTGGCCAGGCTTTTAGAACACTTTTAGGTTCAGACCAAAAGTGAGCAGAAGGCACAGAGATTTCCCATAACCTTTGCCCCACGCATGCACAACCCCCCTCACTATCAACATCCACAGCACAGTGGGACATTTGTTACAACTGAGGCACCTCCGTTGATGCATAATTATCCGCCATAGTTCATAGTTTATGTGAGAACTCCCTCTTGGCTTGTACGTTCTATGGGTCTGGGCAAGTGTACAATGGTACGTGTCTACTATTAGAGTACCATATAGAATAGTTTCACTGCCCTAAGAATCCTCTGTGCTCTGCCTGTTCATCCCTCCCTCCATCTCCCAGCCCCTGGCAACCACTGATCTTTTTCCTGTCTCCACAGTTTAGCCTTTTCTAGAATGCCATATCATTGGAACCAGTTTGTACCCTTTTCAGACTGTCTTCTTTCACTTAGCAATATGCATCTAAGTTTCCTCCATGTCTCTTCATGGCTTGATCATTTCCTTTGGCACTGAGTAATGTTCCATTTTCTGGATGCGCCACACTTTGTTTACCCACTCACCTATTGCAGAACATCTTGGTTGCTTCTAAGTTCCGGCCATTATGAATAAAGCTGCTGTAAATATCCATGCGCAGGTTTTTGTGTGGACATAAGTGTTTGACTCCTTTGGGTAAATATCAAGAAGCATGATGGCTGCATCGTATGGTAAGAGTGTGTTTAGTTCTGTAAGGAACTGTCAAATTGTCTTTCAAAGTGGCTGGACCATTTTGCATTCTCACCAGCAATGAATGAGAGTACCTGTTGCTCCATCCAAATCCTTGAAAGCATTTGGTGTTCCGGACTTTGGCCATTCTAATAGGTATGTAATGAGATCTCATTGTCGTTTGGGAAATGATTTTTTTTAAACCATGAGGAACAGAGGCAAGCAAAGGACAGTCCTCCTATCCCTTGGAGAGAAAAGATCAGCTGCCCCATTTTCTTCTCCAACTCGAGGATTGATTAAGAGGCTCTGAGCTAGCGATATTACTATCCTCATCATCATTCTATCTTACAAAGCAATTTTTGCTTATACTATTTTGGCTATCATAATAATCCTGCATTTGATAGAACTTTTGCTGACCTTTTATAGATGGAAACTTGGAAAAAGTGGGCTTACCTGAAGGCACTCAGCTGGTGGGTCCCGTACTGAGATCAGTTAGCACTTGGTCATCTGTGGTGTCTTGAACAGACCAGCTTTGTACCTCCCTCCTGAGACAGCAGACTTCACCTCTTACAGAGACAGGGAGGCAGCTGTCTTGCTCAGGATGCAGAAGATTCTAAGGCAGCACCAGTTATTTCAGGGCAGCATAAGTGTGGTGTGGTGTTCAGGAAGGGCTCCCTGACTCAAATTGTCCTCTATCTTTCTCACATGTAAAACGCCACCACTCTCAAGTTCCATGATATTTTGGAAAGGGCAGATAGACCTGGGTTCAGAAATCAGCTCCTTGGCTGGGTGCAGTGGCTCATGCCTGTAATCCCAGCATTTTGGGAGGCTGAGGTGTGAGGATTACTTGAGCCCAAGAAGCTGCAGTGAGCCAAGATTGCACGACTGCACTCCAGCATGGGTGTCAGAGCCAGACCCTGTCTTGCCAAAAAAAGAAAAAAATAAAAGAAAAGTAATCAGCTACTCCATTTACCACTTTTTCATCCTTGGATATGTTACTTAAGCTGTTCAAGCCTCATCTATAATGTGGGGGTAAATTAACCTCTTTAGGTTATTGTGGAAATAATGAACACTATATTTACAGCCCCTGGAATATCAGAAGTGACTCTGTAGATGGTGGCTATCTATAGTGGGTAGCAGATGCTATAACTGTGGTGTGCCCTGCTCATTGTCCTGCTTTTCTTTGGAGCTCCTTCCTTGGTGGGTGTGCTTTGATGAGCCTTGTCTCTTACACTGTGATGTGCACATAGCCCAGGCTTGAGGATGAGCACATGCAGTTTGGGCTCTCTTGGGAAAAGCCCAAGAAGAGCTTTCCTGGGATGCTCTATACTTGTAGGACCCATAAGTTCCCTTTTCTTCTAGACTCGCAGAGTTGGGAGGATGTGAGTCTAGAGCTACCAGATGCCAGCTTGCCCACTACACGAAAGACCTGCCTAGAAGTTGAGGTCAAGATGAGTGAAGAGATGGAGAAACAGGGACAGAGAGAAATGGAATTAATGACATTTCTTAAGAACCTGGTCCCAGTGACGCCCAAATCCTGCCCACTCCCACCACCAACCATCAGCCATAGGAACCAATACATTTTTTTCTTGCTAAAGCCAATTTGAGGCCACTTGCAAGAAGTGTTATGACTAACATACCGTTATCTTTTTGTTGTTGTTGTTTTGTTTTGGTTTGGTTTTTTTGAGATGGAGTCACCCAGGCTGCAGTGCAGTGGTGCTAACCCAGCTCACTGCAACCTCTGCCTCCAGGGTTCAAGTGATTCTCCCACCTCAGGCTCCCACCACCATGCCCGGCTCATTTTTGTATTTTAAGTAAAGATGGGGTTTCACCATGTTGACCAGGTTGTTCTCAAACTCCTGACCACAGATGATCTGCTTGCCTTGGCCTCCCAGAGTACTGGGATTGTAGGCATGAGCCACCGCACCCAGCCAATATACCATTATCTTAATAAAGACCTTCAGAGAGCCAACTCCAATGCATTTGTTATGCTATAGGTATCATCAAGCTAGTCTCTCCTGAGTGCCTGCACCTGACCCATCTATATTAATATGGAGTGTCCAAACTGGGACAATTTTGAGTGAAAGGGGAAAAAAATAATTACACCTGGGTAGCAGGTGTAAGCCAGAACTGTCCTGGGCAAATGGATGTATAAGTAGCTGGGTGAAGGGGTAGGAGTTCAGAATGAAGGTTGGCAAAGAGGCTAAGGACATGGTACACTGTGCTCGGGTTGGCACCGAACACTGAGGCTTGTGCAGACTCCCCAGCCTGACCAGCTTTCGTTGAGTCGATCCTTGCAGAGACAAAGAGACAACTCCCCACAGAACCATCTGGAAGGCCCTGTCCCTGGGCTTCTAAGGGACCCAGATGTTTAGATTTCACCAGGCCGTGTAGGAGAGGCCTGTGGAGTGAGCCAGTGAGTGGATCCCCCAACTAACTCCAGGATATTAGCAAGGCCTCCAGCAATGAGTTACTTCCTTTTGCCACCAGCAAGTAAAGTCTCCAAAAGCAAAACGTTTTTCAAGATGATCGGCTTAGCCAGGCACGGTGGCTCATGCCTGTAATCCCCAGCACTCTGGGAGGCTGAGGAGGGTGGATCACCTAACATCAGGAGTTCAAGACCAGCCTGGCTGGCCAACATGGTCAAACCCAGTCTCTATTAAAAATACAAAAATTAGCTGGGTGTGGTGGTGTGCACCTGTAATCCTAGCTACTTGGGTGGCTGAGGCAGAAGAATCACTTAAACCCAGAAGGCAGAGGTTGTAGTGAGCTGAGATGGCACCACTACATTCCAGCCTGGGAGAGAGAGCAAGACTCCATCTCAAAAAAAAAAAAAAAAAAAAGAAGAAGAAAATCAGCTTGCTTGTGTTTGTCCTGCATGTCTTTAAACCTTAACCCCTGCGTGGTCTATGTTGTGGCTAAAAGGTAGTAGACTGAGATGCTGATGACGACAACACAGGCTTTAGGCCAAAGGCCCTGGCTCCATCGGTATGAGTACTGTGGCCCTGGGCCAGTCACTGCCTGCTTCTTTTAAGTGGGGCCTTCATACTCACCAGGAAAGTCTGCTGATGAGGATTAGGGGTACCAGGCAGTCCCTGGTAAGGGCTGATTGAGCTTGGCAAAGCATAGTTGCTGTTATGACATAGTGGCTCTTAGTCCCTTAGTTAATCTAGTATGTGCCCGCATTGCTGGTGAGACACAGGGGGCAGACCTCTGTTGGCTCTCCAGGTGGTCAAATAAAGGTGCAGAAAAGCAAACAGCCCTTTGCCCAGCACTCCTTCTTTAATAAATCACTGCTTAGTTCCTGTAGAAGATTCCAGACTTCGGAAATACTCACTGGAAATTTACCCTAATTATCTATTTAAAAATGGCTTTCTAAACAGAGTGCTGAGATAAGATTGCACATCTCCATGTTTAAGCATTTCTAAATTCTCGTTTGTTTATCAACACACCCACAAGCTATGAAGCTACTAAGATGACTGACCGGTTCCTTGAAACTGGGCTTCATTTACAAGTTACTAGGTGCACTTTAGGAGGGCAATTTCAGGTGTCTAACCAAAGCCTGACAAACATATGCATCTGAGATTCTATCCTTAGAATATAGTCACTAGTGCAGTGATGTCCTCACAACAAGTGAAATAGTGAAAAGTTGGACACAATCTAAATGTCCAGGCATGGATTGTTAAATTTGCTTATTTTAAAATTTGGTTTATCCATACAGTTGATCCTTGAACAACATGAGTTTGACCAGCATGGATCCACATATATGTGAATTTCCTTCTGCCTCTACCACTCCTGAGACAGCGAAACAAACCTCTCCTCTTCCTCTTCCTCCTCAGCCTACTCAGCATGAAGACCTTTATGATGATCCATGTCCACTGAATGAATAGTAAATATATGTTCTGTTCCCTACAATTTTCTTATAACATTCTCTTTCCTTTAGCTGACTCTAGTGTAATACAGTATATAATACATATACAGAATGTGTATTAATCAACTGTTTATGTTATCAGCAAGGCTTCTGATGAAAGGTAGGCTATTAGTAGTTAAGTTTTGTGGGGGCCAAAAGTCATGCACAGATTTTCAGCTGTGTGAGGGGTCAGTGCCCCCAACCGCCGCACTGACCAAAGGTCAATTGTATTTTGAATATTAAGCTACCGTTAAAAATTGATAAATGAGACTTCAAAATTTTTTTTTCTTTTTTTTTTTTGAGACGGAGTCTTGCTCAGTCGCCCAGGCTGGAGTGCAGTGGCGCGATCTTGGCTCACTGCAAGCTCTGCCTCCCAGGTTCACTCCATTCTCCTGCCTCAGCCTCCCGAGTAGCTGGGACTACAGGCGCCCGCCACCACGCCCGGCTAATTTTTTGTATTTTTAGTAGAGACGGGGTTTTTTAGTAGAGACTGGGTTTCGCTGTGTTAGCCAGGACGGTCTCGATCTCCTGACCTTGTGATCCGCCCGCCTCGCCCTCTCAAAGTGCTGGGATTACAGGCGTGAGACACTGCGCCCGGCCGAGACTTCAAAATTTTTAAAGCCTGCTCTTCCAAAGACACCATTACGAAAATGAAGAGGTAATCCACTCAGATAAAACTTTTCATGGTACAGATATCTAACGAAGGACTTGTATCCAAGAACAAATTAAGAATTGTCATAACTCAATAAGGAAAGCAATCTTTTTTTTTTTAAAGGCAAATGATTTGAAAAGACCCTTCGCTACAGCAGATATACAAATGGCAGTAAGCATGGGAGAAGATGAGTCTTTATGAATCTTTAGGGAAATACAAATTGAAACCACAATGAGTTAACGCCATACACTCACAAAAATGGTTACATTTAAAAGGCTGACAACACCCAACGCTGGTGGGAGTGGGAGCAACTGGAGCTCTACCCAAAGCCACTGTCCCTTATAGCAGGGTCCTCCTTCGGTCATGATGAATTTTTGCTTTTCTTTTTTCCTCCTGCACCATCTCCTACCCCAGTTCATCATACATATCTGAAATCTGATCGTGGGCCCAGCTGCTGTTTTATCTCATGAGTGTCCCTGTGACCACAAATAAATACCTGGATGGAGACGGGCTCCCCAACTCCAGAGCCGATATGGCCACCTCAGCCTTGCCCAGACAGCCCCCCAACACCTACGGGGCTTTGCATGTATCCTTCCTAAAGACATGGGCATACGTATCTGACTTCCCCAACTCTCCTCCCCGATTTCCTCACCAGGCAACTTGGCAACCTGCCTCACCTTTACAGACACGCACAGGTTTCACCTCCTCCAGGGAGTTCTCTTTGACTCCTCTCAGGCAGGGCTAAGTAGCCCTCGTCTATCCTCCCCCGAGGTCCTGCGCTTGCCTTTCTCACACACCCAGCACCCCTCCAAAACAGTCATTCTGCAATAGTGGGGGAAAGGTGCCCTGGGACCCAATTCTTAACTCTGGCAGTGAACGAGCTGCATCCACTGGGATTCCCTTTGCCTGCTGAGGATCGGAGTTGGGGGAGGAGGTTATGAAATCACCTCCTGCTCAGAGGCCACGTTGAGAAGTGACAACTCCTTGTACAGAATGTGGGCTGCCTTTCAGTAGATGTGATGCTCAGAACCGCGGCTTCCAACTGTGGCTCCTGGGGGGCAGGGCTGGGTCTGCTTAGCTCTGACCCCCAGTGCCCTCCCTGAAGCTAGCCACAGGTCAGGCACCCGATAAATGTATGGACGTGGTCCACCCAATCTCAGGGAAGAGTCTCAGCATGCAGGGTGGGGCCCACCTGGAGCCGGGGATTCATCATCCAAAGTCACCTACTTATCTGTCTTTTTGCTTATGTCCTGCCCTGTCACCTCGTCTCTGTTGCTGACATTTGGCATGGGTGTGATCTTAGGGTTTTATAAGTCACTGGACATATTTAACTCACTTTTTCCCTGCTGACCTGTATTGCTTCCAAAGCTGGCTTCTATCTACCCACCACCTCATTATTGTGTTCTGGGCATGGGAGGAAGCGCAGGACCCAGTGAGCCTGATTGGCAGGACCTCGGGTGGCAGCGTGGCAGGACAGACAGAGATGAACATTCACCAGGGCGCAGGTGGTCCACGTCACTCTTGCAGTGAAATCATGTTTCTCGCATTTTAGATTTTACAGAAGAGGACACAGAACATAATCATCGTTTTTGTTCATTCTAAGTAAACATCTGACAATGCTCAATTCAATGGGTTCTCTTCCACAACACAACAATGCTGGCTTAAATAAAAAATGCCTGAAAATATATGCATCTCCGCCCACAATCCTGGCTGTGCAAGAAACACTTGACTTCCTTGACTCCTGTCTTTCAAGTCCTTCTTTCACCCTAGGTCACTTCTGTCCCCCGCCCCCATTCTTAGAAAGCGCTGGTCCTCCTGTCTGTCCCCCGGCTGATACTCCAGGCGTGGCATGTTGGGGTGCTCCTTCCCTCCTCGGCCCTCCCTCAAGCTCCTGTGTCACCTGTACAGCTACATCCCAGGCCTGTTTCGGGGCATGGGGAAATAGTCTACATCCCTCAGGCCTTAGGACGCTCAACTCTGGTGGGTGTCTCAGGTAGGTGGCAGACACACATAAGGAGTCATTTTGCTTCTCCTTCCAGGTTGGGGTCTGGGACAACACTTTGAGGCTTCCTGAAGCCTACTGCCCAGACTGGGGCAGATGTTTCTCCTGCCTTCTGTAGGACTGCTGGGGGCAGCTCCAGGCAAGGCCTTCTCTGCTCTCAGATTCTCCTAATCCTAGCTGGGATTTCTGTCGCCCTCTCCCCACCCCTGGGGATTGGTCCTGGGTCTAGGGTCTCTCCTGGGAACCTAGAAACATCCAAGTTTTCTTCACTTCCTCTCTGATTCTTAAACATCCTGCCCTCAGGATGCTGTTCTGGTCAGGCAGGAGGAAACCTTCCTCTGGGATAACTCATCCGGCGTTGCCCCCAGTCTGCTGGTTTATAAACCGGGCCGGGCTTTTAGAAGTCAAAAGCCAAGATTTTGATCCATTCGTCGAGGCCGTGAAGGCAGAGAGCTCATTGGCTTGAACAAAAAGGGTAGAGTAACAGGAAACGTGGAGGGGAGACCACTTGTTGGCTAGCATTCCAAATACTATTCTGTGTATAGCTATATTTACATATGATCATTTATGCAAACCCCACTGTAAACTCAAAGATGAAGGTGTTTTTTGCAGTCTAGTTAGGACCTAGTGCAGGCTGCCTCTAAATGCAAAAACAGCTGTTTGATGTGAATTCTGCCTCCTAGGCAGTAAAATCTCCCCAGTCAGCATTCACTGAGCCCTGAGCAAGCCTGGACACTGGGGACATGCACAAAAGAGAATCCATTAAGTCCCTGCCCACATACAGCCCACAGTCTGGAAGGAGACAGATGATCATCATTAACAGAATAAAGTGCTGCCTGTTGCCAAAATTCCTTCAAGTAGGAGAGCACCCTGAGCAAGGGTAGACATCTAAAATTGGCCCACAAACTTAGCATCTTTGGAGGAAAGCAATTGCCTTGTGTGAGACCTCTCTGGGGCCTCACTCACTGCAGCTGAATCTGCCTTGGGGTGGGGCGGTCCCTGCAGCCAACACTGTGACTTACCATTCTAAAAGGCTGGCCCTCATGCAGGCCATCTGCAGGAACTAAGGCATTCTCAAGCAGTGAGCCTGCTCTTGGCGGCGCATCTTGGAGAGTTATGAGGCAGCCGAGGCCTAGGTCCACCCTGCCCCAGGGTCCAGGTGGGGTCATTTTGGCAGCCTGGAGGGAGCTGGGTTCCAGGATTCTTGGAGGGGGCCTGGCTGGGGCACTTAGCTCCCATGGTGCTCTGTAATGCACTCCCCATTAGAGATGCATGCATCTACACCTCCCTCCAACGCTATCTTCCTGAGCTGCGCTTATGCCCGTAGCCTGCCCTCCTTTAGGCCTCCCCACCTCTTGCCTGCATTGCTCTCTTGCTTGGACCCTGGCCTTCCCCCTCCAACTCACCCTCTCCTCTGCTCAGAGGAGATTTTTCTAAAATGTCCATCTGACCATGCAACTCTCCTGCCCTTCACTGCCTCCCCAAGGAGATTTTAAGATAAATTCCTAATATCTTAGATTAGTACACAGCCCTTCCTCCCACACACCCACCCCCAGCCCCATCCTCGGCCCAGCTCCCTCCTATTTCTGCCCCTCCCTCTCCCTGCATATTCAGCTTCAAGCCAGCCCCAGCCCTGCCTGCCAACCCTCACCTGCAGGCCTCAGCACAAGCTGCACTTTGCCTCACTGGTTCCCACTCATCTTTCTAGACCCAATTCAAGAACCTTGCCATCCTGGAAGACTTTCAGGTTCACCAGCTGGGCCAGCACCATTGTCATGAGGTCTCACAGCACTTGTTCCACCCTATTAGCCCCTGTCTCTCCCAACAAGGAGGTGCCGCCTTATTTATCACTGATCTCCATCTGGCGCGTGTGTACTCAAATGTGCATCCTGGGAGAAGCAGAGGAGGAGAGCTGGAGGGAGCGGGGAAGGAAGGTTGTTCTCCTTGCACCTTCTCCAACTGGATGAAGCCCTTCTCTGGGGAGGGCGCTGCTCATTTCCCCAGTGCACCCTCAACAGCAACCAGACAGCGGGCCCTGGAAGTGGACAGAGATGCGCAGGAAGGCCCATATGCTATATTATCTTTTTTTTTTTTTCTGAAGAAGTCTTTATTTCATTTATTTATTTTTTGAGACGGAGTCTTGCTCTGTTGCCCAGGCTGGAGTGCAGTGGCATGATCTAGGCACACTGCAACCTCCGCCTCCCAGGTTCAAGTGATTCTTCTGCCTCAGCCTCCCGAGTAGCTGGGACTACAGGTGCGGCACCACCACGCCCAGCTAATTTTTGTATTTTTACAAAATACAAAAGGTTTCACCTTTTGTGAAACAGGGTGAGACTGGGTTTCACCATGTTGGCCAGGCTGGTCTGGAACTCCTTAGCTGCAGCTTCCCAAAGTGCTGGGATTACAGTGTGAGTCACCATGCCCAGCCAAGATGTCTTTATTTTCGTTATATTTTTTTACTTTTTATTTTAAAATAATGACAGATTCACAGAAAGTTGCAAGATAATATAGAGAGCTCCCATGTACCATTCACCCAGTGTCCCCCAATGGTGATGTCTTGCATAACTACAGTATCATATAAAACCTAGGGATTTGACATTGGTACAATATATGTGTATAGGTCTGTCATTTTATCAAATGTGTAGATCATTTCCCGGACCAAAGTCAGGGTTGGGCTGCTATTTCTTGTGGCCCGATAATGAGATGCAGATGAACTGGGGAGAAAGAGAGTTGGTTTTTTTTTTTTTTTTTTTTTTTGAGATGGAATCTCCCTCTGTTGCCCAGGCTGAAGTGCAGTGGCGCAATCTCTGCTCACTGCAAGCTCCACTCCCCGGGTTCATGCCATTCTCCTGCCCCAGCCTCCCGAGTAGCTGGGACTACAGGCATCTGCCACCACACCTGGCTAATTTTTTTGTATTTTTAGTAGAGACGGGGTTTCACCATGTTTGCCAGGATGGTCTTGATCTCGTGACCTCATGATCCACCTGCCTCGGCCTGCCAAAGTGGGAAGAAAGTTTTTATTTCTGCAACTGGTTACAGGGAGAAGGTCTGGAAATTATCGCCAGACCAACTCAAAATTACAAAGTTTTCCAGAACTTATATACCTTCTTTTTTTTTTTTTTTTTTTTTTTGAGATAGAGTCTCTCTCTTGTCATCAGGGCTAGATAGAGTGCAGTGGCGCGATCTCAGCTCACTGCAACCTCTGCCTTCCAGGTTCAAGCGATTCTCCTGCCTCAGCCTCCTGAGTAGCTGGGATTACAGGCACCCATCTCTACACCTGGCTAATTTTGTACTTTTAGTACAGACAGGGTTTCACCATGTTGGCCAGGCTGGTCTTGAACTCCTGACCTCAGATGATCTACCCACCTTGGCCTCCCAAAGTGCTGGCATTACAGGTGTGAGCCACTGTGCCCAGCCTACCTTCTAAGCTATATGTCTATGTGTAAGTGTGCATTCATCTAAAGACATAAGTGATTAACTTCTTTTAATCTATAACTAAGGTCTGAGTCCTGAAGACTTCCTCTGGAACCTCAGCAAATTTACTTACTCTAAATGGGTCCAGGTGCTGGGGTGATTACCCTTGTCTTGTCTCCTGCTAAATCATGGAGGTTTGGGGCGTTCCTTCAGACTCTCAGTAAGCTTGTTTGTGGAGGCCTGGGGAGTTTCTTCAGACCCACGATAGAACGTATTTAATCCTAAATGGGTCCTGTTAAGAATTCCTTCATTACGTTGTCATGCGTTAAGGCCCAGGAAAGGCCTAGGCAAAACTCTTGGTGGGCTCTTTGTTACATTCCAGCCTTTTCATAAGGGCACTGGCTTTTAATATTTAACTTAACCACTCAGTACTGAAACAGTTGTTATGGAGGCCTGCATTAGTGAGACCTGGCCTGCCACAATAGTAACCACTGCCACAATGGAAATACCTCCCCGCAAGGTGACTGGTGCTACCCCTCAGTCACATCGGCCCCTACCACCCTTCACCTGGCAACCACTCACCTGTTTTCCATTTCTAAGGTCTTATCATTTCAAGAATGTTATATGGGCTGGGCATGGTGGCTCACGCCTGCAATCCCAGCACTTTGGAAGGCTAAGGCAGGCAGATCGCCTGAGGTCAGGAGTTCTAGACCAGCCTGGCCAACATGGTGAAACCCCATCTCTACTAAAAACACAAAAATTAGCCGGCATGGTGGAGCATGCCTGTAATCCCAGCTATTCGGGAGGCTGAGGCAGGAGAATCACTTTAACCTGGGAGGCAGAGGTTTCAGTGAGCGAAGATTGCACCACTGCACTCCAGCCTGGGCGACACAGTAAGACTCTGTCTCAAAAAAAAAATGTATGGCCAAGAGCAGTGGCTCGTGCCTGTAATCCCAATACTTTGGGAAGCCAAGGCAGGAGAATCACTCGAGCCCAGGAGTTCGAGACCAGCCTGAGCAACATAGTGAGACCCTCACCTCTACAAAAAAAATTAAAAATTAGCCAAGTATGGTGGCATGCACCTATAGTCTCAGATACTCGGGAAGCTGAGGTTGGAGGATCCCTTGAGCCCAGGAGTTCAAAGTTACAGTAAGCCATGATCACGCCACTGCACTTCAGCCTAGGCAACAGGGCAAGACCTTGTCTTAAAAAAAAAAAAAGTTGTACAATGGAATCATAGAGTATGTGGTTTCACTGAAAACCACACCTTTGAGAGCCATCCAAGCTTCAAGCTGTTGTATCTATTATTAGTTCATTCTTCAGCATTGCTGAGTAGTATTCCATGGTGTAGGTGAATGGATCACAGTTTAACCATTCACCTATTGGGAAACATGTACGTTGATTAAAATTTTTTTTTTTTTTTTTGAGACGGAGTCTCGCTCTGTCACCCAGGCTGGAGTGCAGTGGCGCGATCTCGGCTCACTGCAAGCTCCGCCTCCCGGGTTCACACCGTTCTCCTGCCTCAGCATCTCCGAGTAGCTGGGACTACAGGCGCCCGCCACCAGGTCCGGCTAATTTTTTGTGTTTTTAGTAGAGACGGGGTTTCACCGTGGTCTCAATCTCCTGACCTCGTGATCCGCCCGCCTCAGCCTTCCAAAGTGCTGGGATTACAGGCGTGAGCCACCGCGCCCGGCCGATTACAATTTTTGACTATTGCAAGTAAAACTACTTTGAACAATGGTGTACACACCTTTGTGTAAACATAAATTTTCATTTCTCTAGATAAACATCCAGGAGTAGAATTGCCAGATCATTTCACAAGTATATGTTTAGTTTTCTAAGAAATTGTCAAACTCTTTTCCAGACTGGCTGTACCATTCTCCATTCCCACCAGCAAAGTATGGGAGATCTAGTTTCTCTCTATCCTCACCAGCATTCGGTGTTGTCACTGGTTTCCATTTTAGCTGTTCTAATAAGCATATAGTGATATCTCATCATGGTCTTAATTTGCATTTTCCTAATGGCCAGTGATGCTGAACATCTTTTTATGCGCTTGTTTGCCATCTGTATCTCCTCTTCAGTGAAACGTCTCTTTATGGCTTCTGCATAATTTCTAATTGGATTGCTTGTTTTTTTCACTGTTGAGTTTTGAGAGCTCTTTATGTATTCTAGATAATAGTCCTTTGTAGGAACTGTGGTTTGCAAATATTTTCTCACAGTCCGTAGCTTGTCTTTTTATCCATCTAAGAGGGTCTTTTGAAGAGCAAAATTTTTTAATTTTGATGAAATTCAATTGATCCATTTTTTTTCTTTCAAGGAAGGTACTTTTGATGTCATATTTAAGAACTCTTCACCAAGCGTTAGGTCCAAAAGATTTTTCCACACATTGCCTTCTAAAAGATTTCTAGTTTTATAACTTACGTTTAATCTATGATCCATTTTGAGTCAGCTTTTGCAACAGATGTGAAGTTTAGGGCAAAGTTTATTTTTTTTGCCTCTCAATACCTAATTGCTCCAGCACCAGTCATTGAAATGACTATCATCCTTCCATTGATAACCTTTGCACCTTTGTCAAAAATCAATTGGCAACACTTCTGAGGGGCTATTTCTGGATTCTCTTTTTTGGGAGTGGTTCTTTATTTTGTTCCTTTATCTATGTGTCTGTTTCTTTGCTGATCCCATGTAGAGTTAATTACTGTACCTATGTAAAAGCAGGTAGAGAGGTTTTCCCCGATTTATTCTTCCTCTTTGAAGTTGCTCTAGCTATTGTATAATAAAGAATTTGATTGGCTTTTGTCCCTGGTTCCTGGGAAGGAGACTAACTCCTCAGAATTTTCCAAAGAACGGGAATGTCTGTTATTGACGAGCGCCTTGGATCCCACCTGGGTTTATGATGAGAGATGAAATGACTCAGGATGGGGCTGGTCACCAGAAAGGCCAACCATGTGGTTAGAAGGTCTGGGCTTTGAGGCAGCCCAACCTCCACAGAAAGGACGGGGTTGGAGAGTGCATTCAATCAGATGATCCATGTTCAATCAGTCATGCCTGTGTGATGAAACTTCCAAAAAAAAGTCTGGACACTGAAGCTCAGTGGAGCCTCCAGATTGGTTAACACATTGGTGTACCAGAAGGGTGATGCATCTCGATTCCACAGGGAGAGGGCACAGAAGCTCCACATCCAGGACCTCCAAGGCCTCTCCGCATGCGTCTCTTCATGTGGCTTTTCCTGATTTGTATCATCACAAATATAGTGCTTTCCTGAGTTCTGAGTGCCATTTTAGTGAATTCTTGAACCTGAGGAGGTCATGGGAACCCCCCAGGTTTGTAGCCAGTTGGTCAGAAGTGCAGGTGTCCTGGGAACCCCACTGTGGCTGGTGCCTGGAAGAAAGCAGTCCTTGTTGAGGTCCATGCCATTTAATTTGTGAGGTCTGTGCTAACTCTGGATAGCTTCTGCCAGAATTGTCCTGCAGTACACCTCACTGGTGTCAGAATAGTTTGGGTTAGTTGAATGGAATAACTTTTCCAGCCCCTTTGCCTTTCCATATAAATTTTAGGATAATCCTGTCTGTATTTACAAAATTTCCGGCTGGGATTTTGATAGGAATTGCATTGTATATCAGTCTGGGGAGAATTGACATCTTTTCAGTGTTAAATCTTCCAACCTATGAATACTATATATCTTCTATTTATTTAGATTTTCTTTGACTACTTTCATTAGAATTTGTTATAAGATGATCAAGTCATTTACGGATAGGGATAGTTTTATTTCTACCTTTCTTATCTGTATGCCTTTAATTTCCTTTTCTTGACTTACTGCCCTGGCTAGAGCTTCCAGTACTATGTTGAATAGCACTGGTAAGAGTGGGCATCCTTGCCTGGTTCCTAATATTAAGGAGAAAGCACCAGTCTTTCACCAAGTATATTAGCTGTAGGTTCCTTGTAGACGTTCTTTATCAAGTTGAGGAAGTTCTCCTAAATTCCTAGTTTTCTGAGAGTTTTCATCATAAACTAGTGTTGAATTTTGCCGAGTGCTTTTTCTAGATCAGTTGATAGGATCATATGATTGAATATTAAACCAGCCTTGCTGGAATAAATCTCTCTTGGTCATCATGTATAACCTTTGTATATATTGCTGAATTCTATTTGCTAATATTTTTGTTAAGAATTTTTGCATCCATATTCATGCCATATATAATCATCTAAACATTTAACATCAGTATTTTCTGAATGAATCATTTGAGAATATCTTTTTTGTAAGTTAAGTCAGTGAACACTGGATTAAACACTCAAGAGTTTATTTTTCCCATATAATAATAAGTCTGCAGAAAGGTAGCCTTGGGCAGATGCAATTGTGCAAGGGTGTCATCAAGGACAGAGGTTCCTTCTGTTTTCCAACTCAGTCTCTCTGAGAATAGTTTGTGAGAGATTTGTCCTCACAGCTGCAGGACAGCTGCTGTGCCTCCTGCATTAATTAGGGAGGAGGGGAGGGGCAAAAAGAGCCGAAGTGACAGCCCCCCAAGGGTGTCCCCTTGTACAGATATCCAGAAGTCCCGCCCAGTGACTGACTTTTGCTTTCATCCTGTTAGCCAGACCTGGGTCACGCACCATGCTTAGCAACAAGGAGATTTGGGAAAGTGAGTATTAAAGCAGACACAGCACTCTGACCACCCCGCTGCCAGTGTGGAGGCAAAGCAGGCAACTGGTGCAGGCGCCCTGGATTACCTGCCTGACCACATGACAGCGAGGTCCTGTTGGCCACATCTGCATGGAATTTCAGTTTCTGTTTAAGATCATACAGGCACCAAGTAGAATTCTGTGTCTCCAGGTAAATGTAAGAAAACAGGGCAGATTTCATAATGTCAAAGTTGGCATCAAGTCAAGAGAAGGCCGAACAACTTCATAATGCCCCATAAAAAAAGCTTCACAATAGTTTGGGTAAAGTAGTTGGAGAATTGAGTCTTCTCCTGACACCAAGTTCTATGGGCATGCCAGCTAAACCTGTAAATTAAGACAGAGCCACAGCCTGTACCCCTGCAAAGAGGATAATAAAGCAATATCCTTCATCACATTCAATTTATGTTGTTAATTTTATTTTATGGGTTTTACCGATTGTTTTCCAACTTTTCCTAATGGAAAATTTCAAACATAAATAAATGGAAAAATTAACACAACAAACACTCATATACCCATGATCTCCATGCAACAGTTGTGACTACTTTGTCACACATATCTGTGGTGAAAAAATATATATTTATTATAAATATATATACGAACCATTTGAAAGTTCATTGCAGGTGACACTTTACTCCTAAAGATTTCAGTGTGAGCTGGGTGTAGTGGCTTATGCCTGTAATCCCAGCACGTTGGGAGGCCAAGGCCGGTGGATCACCTGAGTTCAGGAGATCAAAACCAGCCTGGCCAACAAGGCAAAACTCCGTCTCTGCTAAAAAATACAAAAATTAGCTGGATATGGTGGTGTGCGCCTGTAATCTCAGCTACGGAGGAGGCTGAGGCAGGAGAATCACTGAACCTGGGTGGTGGAGGTTGCAGTGAGCCAAGATTGCACCACTGCACTCCAGCCAGGGCAACAAAGGGAGACTCCATCTCAAAAAAAAAAAAATAAATACATAAATAAAGATTTCAGTGTGCATCTCCTAAGAATAAGAATTTCTACATAAACACACTGCCATTATCATGCCTTAGAAATTTAGCAATATGTCTATTATCTAATATCTAATCCACATTAAATTTAATTTAACTTTACCAGTTGTCACACTGGTGTTTTTAACGGTGTTAAAAACAGGATTCAGTTAAGGTTCACACATTGGATTTGTTGCTAGGACATTTTAGGCTGTTTTGAACAGTCCCCACCAGCTTTTGAGACGATATGATATTACCTGTTTGAGGAAACCAGGTCAGTTTTCTTAAAGAACGTTCCATATTCTGAATGTTGTTTCCTTGGCCTTTGGTTTAACTTGTTCCCCTGGACTTACCATAAACTGGAAGTCAGCTCTGGATCCTTTTCAGCAGACACACTTCACACTGCATCACAACAGGAGGTGCCTAATGTCAGCTGGTCCCGTTGTTAATGAGACTCGGGTTGATCACTTGGCAGAGCTGGTGACAACCTGCTCCTTCCGTCGTCAAGGTTTATTTTCATCTTGCAGTTAGCAGATGAGCTGCGGGATGGTCATTTGGCACCATGCAAGCTCTAACTAGTGGCTTAACCATCCCTGGATGATCAATTTCCAAATCAGTTATTTCACTGGGGTTTTCCAAGTGGTTATTTTCTAATTCTGTCCATCTTTCTAAAAAGCATTTTTGCTAAAAAGATAGTACAAATGCTTAATTCCTTCTCTTTATTTCCAGAATAAGGAATTGGTAGAATAGTCATCGATGGGGGCAAATGAGACGGGTTTCCTCTCTTTCTTTCTCTCTCTTTCTTTTTAAACTTGCTATGGATTCATGGATTTCTATTTATTCAATGTTTCCAATCAGTTCAGTCCTTATTCTTTTTGATGCTCATGTATCTCAAATCTGGCCAGCGGGAGTCCCTTCTAGCTGGCTCCTTGTCCTTTTGGTATGTCCCTATTAGTCTTTGAAAGTGATTTAGTGAGGGTTCCCTAGAGAAACAGAACCCAAAGGAGGGGTGTGTGAGTGTGTGTGTGTGTGTGTGTGTGTGTGTGTTATATATATACACACATATATATACACATTATTTTTAAGGACTTGCTTCACACATTTGTGGAGGCAGGCGAGTCTGAAATCTGTAAGGCAGGCCAGCGCGCTGGACATGTAGGCGAGGTTTCTATGCTACAATCAGGCAGAATGGCTTCTGCTCCAGGAAACCCAGTTTTGGCTCTTGAGGCCTTCAACTGATAGGATGAGGCCCCCTCACACTATCAAGGGTAAACTCCTTTACTTAAAGTCAACAGATTGTAGCTGTTAATCACATCTACAAAACACCTTCATGGCAACATCTGGACTCCTGTTTGACAAAACTACTGGGCACCATAGTCTAAGGTGACACACGAAATTTTCCAACACAGAATGCTCCCTTTTTTCCTGACATACTTCAGTTTCATTGATATAGGTTAAATGTTTGTGTCCCCTGACAAAAGTCACATGTTAGAATTGTCCCCCCATGGAGAGGATTTGTAGATGGAGTCTTTAGGAGGTGATTAGATCATGGGATTAGTGCCCATACAAAAGAGACCCCAGAGAGCTCCCTTCTGCCTTCTGCCATCTGTGAAGGCACAGAGAGAAAACCGCCATCTAGGATCAAGAAAGTGGGCCCTCACCAGACCCCAAACCTGCTGGTGTCTCAATTTTGGACTTCCCAGCCCCCAGAACTGTAAGAAATAAATACTGGTTGTTTATGAGCCACCCGGTCCAGGTAGTTTGCAGAAAATTGACATTTAAAAAACCATGTTAATATTTCCAATTCAGCTTTAATATTATAGGGTTTCTTCCCCTTTAACTTCTTTTAATTTTATCTTCATATATCTTTTCCTTTAAGCTGAAAAATCTTAGTTTCAGTTAGTATTTTTACTTATTTACTTTCACCTACAACATGCATCAGATAGTTTCAAAATTACAATACTGAAATTACTTGGAGGACTAAAACTATCGAGTGAAGTTTAAGACTTGTTTTTCATTTTTTTGACCTTAGAATATGTCAGAATACTAAACCTGCTGAACAAAGACAAAAACAAAACAATAAGATAAAAGAAAGCCTTATGCCTGCTAGTGATACTATAAATTGTTCATTTTCATTAAAATATTATCAGCCCTCATGTTAAATTAATGTAGTTATTTTGTATTTTATTGGTTTTGTATAATTGTTTATATATGATTTCTAAATTTGCTTTGGTTTTATAGTATTATAAGAGCTATCAGCATAAGAAGTCTATGCTTAATTTTATATTTGTATACATTTAAAAGACATAATAATCAAAACCATTTAGGCCATAGTTTCAAGTAAACACGTCACAGTGAAGTTTGTTGTAGAGTCTTCTTTCCTGAATAGCAAGAAAATGTACAAAGTTAGTTTTTAAAAATTTACAAATTTAGTTTCTTAATATTTCTATAAATGAGTTCTTTATAATAAGCCTGTATCATTCTCACAAATTAAAAATAATAATATTTTAAGAAGCTATTTTTAAAATATAATTTAAGCCCACACTTCCACATTTGGGATAAGTGATAATTTTTTCCTCTAAAAGACAACAAATACTACCACAGGCCCAGACTTGGCTTTTGTGAGTCAACTAGTGATCCGAAGATGAGTGGTATTTAAACATATGATGAGGGTAAGATTTGATTTATTTTACATATATATCTTCTGTTCCATGTGTGTTTTTTTGTTTTTTTGTTGTTTTTTTGTTTTTTGTTTTTTTGTTTTTTTTTTTGTTTTTTGCAATTTTGGATAATACATGTCCAATTTTAGAAAGAGCAGAAAACACAGACAAGCTCAGTAAAGAACAGATGTCCTGATTCAGGGCCAATAATAAATCAGCACCTCCCTAGAAAGAAAAGGCAGAGGCTGGGCGTGGTGGCTCACACCTGTAATCCCAGCACTTTGGGAGGCCGAGGCGGGCAGATCACGAGGTCAGGAGATCGAGACCACGGTGAAACCCCATCTCTACTAAAAATACAAAAAACTAGCCAGGGCTGGTGGCGGGCACCTGTAATCCCAGCTACTCCGGAGGCTGAGGCAGGAGAATGGCGTGAACCCAGGAGGCAGAGCTTGCAGTGAGCCGAGATCGCACCACTGCACTCCAGCCTGGGCGACAGAGCGAGACTCCGTCTCAAAAAAAAAAAAATAGAAAAGGCAGAGAGGAAGGAGCCCCGATGCCCTGACGCATTCCCATGACAGAGTGAAGCGCTTGCCCATGCTGCCCTGTGCCCCCCAAAACCCTGGCCCAGCCATGGCTGCTACAGCCATCCTGAGCCTGACAGCCACACCAAGTGTGCTGAGCGCTGCTGCTCAGGACACACAGGTAACCACAGCCTGCTCACTTCCATCTGGTTGACCCAGCACGGGGGATGCTTCAATCTAACATTTCAGTTCCAGCTGCCTACAAATATATATCTCTCGATGCGTATATCCTTAGATACATGCGTATTTTTTCTCTTTGTCCTTCGCTCTGTTCTTTCCCTCTGGCCTCCACACAGGACCTCACGAAGCCAGACCATAAGATCTGCAGGGGCTCTCAGACAGCACTCCATCCAACAGCTCCGTAAGGAGACAAAAGCCAAGGTCCGGGGAGGGAACTAGCTGAGGGTCACACCTCTAATAACACAAACCTCCTGCCCCAGGCCCAGATTCTGCACTTGGCTTTCCTCTTTCGTGTACTGTATTCCAGGCACATTCCTGATAAGCCCCCAAAATGCCTCTACCCCACAGTCCCATCAGAAAGAGGAGGGCAGGAGAACCTAAGGCAGACTGCAGGTAGAAAAGTGAGGATTTCAGCCCCTGTCCCTTGCCACCTCCCCAAAGAGCCTGAGAAAGGTAGAGACTTGCTAGCTTCTTCCGCAACGGAGTGGACATTTGACACAGCTCTGGGAAATGAGACTTGAGTGAAAATCTTCCAGGATTGGGAAAGGTTTGTTTTTCCTTTTTCTTTTTTTTTTTTTTTTTTTTTAGAGACAGGGTCTTACCCTGTGACCCAGGCTGGAATGCAGTGGCACAAACATGGCTCACTGTAGCCTCAACCTCCCAGGCTCAAGCAATCCTCCTACCTCGGCCTCCTGAGTAGCTAAGAACACAGGTGCATGCCATCACACCCAGCTAATTTTTTTTTTATTTTTTGTAGAGATGGGGTCTCACTAAGCTGTCCGGGCTGGTCTTGAACTCCTGGCCTCAAGTGATTCTCCCACCTTGGCCTCCTAAAGTGCTGGGATTACAAGTATGAGCCACCACACCTGGCCTGCTTTTCTTGATTAAAGGGAAATATGCAGCTGGCATCTTCTCTTCCCTCTCCCTGCTGCCTTGAACACAAATACAATGTCTGGAGCTACAGCAAGTCTTTTGTAATCATGAGGCAACAAGCAAGAGTAAAACCCAAGAGGCCTGCAGACAAGGCTCCACAGACATCAGGGCTTGCTGAACCAACATAGCCAGTTCGCTGGTTTGGCCTCTAGCAAAAAGATTTTCTGTTTCTTGCAGCAAAAACATTCTTAATTGATGCTTACACCCACCACTCACGAACAAATCCACTTAACAGATAATTACTGAACACTGATGTGAACCTGACTCTAAGGATACAGACATGAATGCATTGGAGCTAGGAGTAAATGTGTGTTCTTCAGACAATTCTGTAAAATAAATATTCTTGTCTGGGGCAATCGATGCATGAGCAGGCCAGCATCAGACATGATTTATGATGGCGCTGAGCCCAAATGATAAGATGTGTCTACAGACCTCTTCCCCTCAGGCTCCTTTCTTCTTTAAATAAGAAGCTCAAAGAAAATCAGCTGGTTGGCAAGGGACACTGAAGTGCGAGGTGGGAAGCGGGGGCACTCCTGGAGTGAGAGAACAGAGTGCTGGGGGACAGAGATGGACAGAGAGAGAGAGTGAGAGAGAGAGAGACAGACAGAGAGAGAGAAGGAGTGTGGGAGTGAGCAGCACACACAGGCAGGAGCGCAGCAGGTCCAAGGACCCCCACCCCTGCCTGATAGCCCCCATGAAACCATAACAGGTAAGAAGAGACCCAGAGGTGCTTAGACCCGGAGTGGAGCTACTGGGGACCCACAGTGACCTCCTCCTCGGTCTGTGAGGATGTGGGCCACTCACTGTTCCCTGAAACAAAACAAGTCCCTCTGGGTGCAAACGACAGAAACTGAGGCCAACTCCAGCAGCAAGGGAACAGCCTGCCACAGGTGCAGATGGAATCGAGGGGCCTCCTGGCCCTCCACTCACCTAATTGCCCCCCAACTGCAGCGCCTCATCCCCTAGAGCATCCTCCGAGCAGACACACTTGGAGGGGCAAAGGCTTCTGAGTGCAGGGGACCCCCACCCCCAGCCCCTGAGCCCCACTAAGATGACTTCTTTCATTCCCTACGCATAGCCAGTGACTTCCGCTGACTTTTCTGGAAAGTGGGACTTTAAATAGGATTTTTTAAAAAGGAAAGAAATCTCTGTTCTGCTTCTTAAAAATACCCTTTTCCCCTTTTTACTTTCAGAAGAAGGAACCAGAGAAGACTAGAAACAGGATGGAACGGGAAGGTGGAGGGAGAGGCGAAGGGGAAGTCTCGATGCTGACTGCAAGGCCCCCTCGTCCTCCAGCCTCCGGCTTGCAGGGACTGCCCCTGCCTTGGGAGGGTCCTCGCAGGCCACATCTGCCACTGGGCCAGGCCCAGAGCAGACACTCATGACAGATGATAAGAATGACAGCTGCCCGCGTTTGAGCAGGCTCTCTAGGTGACTGTTGTACACAGTGCTTTTCAAGCATAATCTACCCTAACCTTCACACCAGCCCTGTGGGGTAGGTGAATCTCACCCCATCTTACAGAGGAGGAAACAGGGGTTTGGACTGGTTGAGTGACTTGCTGTCAGAGAAGTCTAAATCTGACTGCAATGCCTGTGTTTGGATCCCATGCCACAGACTGCAAGCTGGCCCCAGGCCAATTCCAGCCTGTACACAGGTTTCACTTGATTCACACACGTGGGGCCTCCTCAGTGTTTTAAATTTGATTTGTTGTCAACGTTTAGCAATCTGAAGAGTTAACATTAAATCTCACATTTCTGAATTCTCTAGAAAAATTAGGACATTAGGCCCCACTGGGCCTATGTTTCCTCTTGGGAATAATTGGTTGAGCTGGGTAGCAGCTGACCCCTTTGCATCAGACTCTTCTGCCTTGTTTGCCCCAGTCCTCACCACTCCCTGTTGTACCTCCAACACCAAAGACAAGAATCAGAGGCCACTTTTCACCCCCTTCCTGGTCCACTCCACTCACTCATGGTATCCACGTAGCCCTGTGAACAGGGGTTTGTGACTCTGCACTAAGCTATATGGCTTCATGGATGGATGGATGAGGGTAGGGAGAGACAGAAGGATGGGAAGCGCTTGGGAGATTTCAGCTGCCTGCTCAGGAAGTACCTATGGACAATGCCCAGCATCCTACAGCCAGCTCACCAACCCCTAACTGTGCTGCAGGACTGCAGGATGTCTGTCCTGACAAGTTGGCCTGCTCGTCCCCTTCTCCTGAAACCCAGGCCCTGAGAGTCCCCAACATCAAGAAGGACTCATGCAGTGATCCCTGTTAGATGCCACCTAGGGCAGAGCAGGCCCGCCGTTGATGCAGAAGCAACGAGATGAGGCAGGCAAGTGCCTGCCAGTGCCCAGTACAAGGTGGGAAGTCAGGGAATTGTGGCATCAGAGAGGCCACGTGAGCAGTTGCCATGCTGGCCCCTGATGCTGGGATGGTAGGGGCCCAGGCATTCAGGAGCAGAGAAGGGCATGGGGTGGGAGATGGGGGAAGATGGAGAGAGGAGGCATCCTGGGGTGGGATGCACGTGCAGGAGGACAGGGGTGGGGAGGAATGAGGAAGGAAGAGCGAAGGCCTGAAAGGGGCCTTGCGGGAAGCTGGAGTCTGCTGACCCCATCTCCATGCCCAAGGTGGAACAGACAGGGCTGGGGTGACCCAGGGACTCACAGGAAGGTCTAGTGTCCATTTCCACCCATAGGGGAAGGAAGTTTTGGAAGTCTGCCCAAAGATTAATGCTGGAACCACATCTTAGCCACGGAACAGGAGCTCCAGGGGTGCAGGAGGGGTGTTAGCCCCCATGGGGAGGGAAGAGAAACAGGGCAGGAAGGACATTGCTTGGTCAGTGTGGATGAGGTGTGGGAGCTGAGGGATCTCACCTTTGACCTGACTAACTCCCAGGATAAGCCTGGGAGACACTGGAGAAGTCCTGGTCTGAAAGCCAGGGCAGCATCATGGGCAGCCTCCGAGAGCCTCAGACCTGCCTCTCCCCAGTGCCTAGGTCACCAGCAAGGCCTAATTTGCAGTGGAGGCTGGTCATGGGGCTTGTGGCAATTTTCCCTTCAGCCTTTGAAGTCCCTGACATACTAATAATCTCCTGCAGAACTGGGCTGCAGCTGCTTTTCTTGCAGAAAAACAGGAGGCAGTTTGGGGAGGAACCTGCCCCTCCAGTCAAGGTCCAAAGCACCCCCTCCTCCTTCAGAGCCCCTGCAGCACCATGGCCCCAGCCCACAGAGGGGTGCTGGGAGAGCAGAAGAAGATGGACTGGCCTGGGAGTGGGCAGCATGCCATGTGGAGGGCTCACCCTGGCAAGCTCAGAGGGCCCCTGATGTCAACCAGTCCCAGGGGACAGGCCCGGGGGCTCATCAGAGACGCAAGCACCAGCCAGACACCAGCGCATGAACTGACAGAGAATGTTGCTGCTGGGGGACTGTCCCCCTCTCTGCAGCTGCAGCGTCCTCTCACAGCAGGAGCATTGCCATAGGAAGCCAGGGGACCACTCGAAAGTTCTGGGTGACACCAACTCAGTGCAAAGGGCAACGGTTGGCCAAATTCCAAGGCCCTCATCCTGGAGCTACGTCCAGGTCCTGACGCTCCTTCTCAGGGTTTCTTCACACGCTTCCTTCAGCTCCATTCCTCACATCCACCTAGAGGGCAGGGTGTGACAAGGACCGTGTCTGCGGACCAGGCCTGCCACTCATGGCATGTCTGTCACATCAGCTTTCTT
Organism: Hylobates moloch; assembly: GCF_009828535.3. NCBI lineage: Eukaryota > Metazoa > Chordata > Mammalia > Primates > Hylobatidae > Hylobates > Hylobates moloch. Next base: position 32,589,744 of record NW_026652299.1, read on the forward strand.
GGGGGCGACCCATTCCTTGAGGCCACCTCCCATAGAGCCACTCAGCAGGCGTGGGGGTGTGGGCACAGCCTGCCCTGCCGACCACAGGACAGAGTGCTGGGCACATCTCCTCAGCTGCGCTCACAGACAGCTGTCTTCCAAGTTCAGGGCGGGACGCAGGTCACTGGTCACCACCACTCGCCCAGCAGGCAGGCTGAGCCCAGTTAGGCAGCAGCATCAGCCGGTGAGGAGGAACACCTTTGAGAACATCCTGTCATGAACCCTCGCGCAAACGGACTTCAAGCACCAGGGCATTCGGCCTCACTGCAACAGGACGCCAGGGGTAGAGGCGGGGTCGGGAGCGAGGGCGGCGGGGTGGGGGCACAACCCTGGGGGTTTGCATATCTTCCTGCTCTGCCTTTCTCACTGTCAGCTTCTGGGGCTGCCCGCTGGCCCTTTAGGCAGACATCCCACCCCCACCTCCACTCCCCACCCCACAGTGGCCCTGGGGGCACCAGAGATTGAGAGCCACTGGTTTAGGCATTAACCCTTCTGCTGGGATGCACCCTCCCTTCCTCGGACTCTGCCCTGTGCTCAGCCGTGCGCTTCGGGCAAGCGGAGGCCTGGAGGGTCGACTGGCCACAGCCACCTTTCCCACTGCCCGACAGCAGGGTCCCATGACTGCGGCTGCGTGCCCTCTTCACTTTCCTCTGGGGGCCTCCCAGACCCCCCACTCTGTGTACCAGCACTTAGTCCTGCCTAAAACAGCAACTCTTCTGGGGCGAGGGAGACTCAAGGCAGAAGCAAGGTCTCCACAGCCCCTGGCTGTATCCGCTCTGGACCCCATCCCTCCTCCCTGGTTCCACCCTAGGCTAGGCTCTCCCATCTGCTCCGGCCACCCCAGAGACAGACGTTCAAGCTGAGGCATCAGGAGATTCAAGACGGCTTTTCTGGAGAGTTTCATTTTGAAAGAGCAGCCTGCTCAAGGAAATAAATCCCTAATAGTGGACTGTGGTGGTGGTGGTGGCATTTTCAACTTCATTATTGTTGGAACATAGGAAAGGCCTACGTTAGCTTGTTGCTATTGTAACCTGGCCAGCATGCTAAGTTCCTTCATTAATTTTAATCATTTGCCAAATAATGTTCTTGGATTATCCAAGTAGAAGGTTGTACCATCTGCTAATAAAACAGTTTTCTTCCTTTCCAGAACCTATGCATTTTGTCTCCTTTTTGGGTCAAAGGAATATCTATTTTAAGAGGTACCAATGGGCATAGAGTAGAAGAACAGTCTCTTCTTCTCATCCCCCAATCACCCAGATTCTTTCCCTGGGAGTAGGCACTGTGACCAGTTTCCTGTGAGCCCATTTGAAACCAAAAAAGAGCCCACACAGCCAAGACAATCCTAAGGAAAAAGAACAAAGCTGGAGGCATTATGCTACCTGACTTCAAACTATACTGCAAGGCTATAGTAAACAAAACAGCATGGTGTGCTTTTCTCCCAATGCTTTGATGTTAGGTTGTTAGGTGAATAAAAGTTCATAATTGTTATAACATTATGAAATATTTTCTTTTTTCCTTTTAATTTTGTTTTGCCTTGAATTCCATTTTTATGACATTATTAAACTTGTTACCTTTTTTGTTAACATATATTTGATGTACCTTTTTTCCATCCTTTCATTTTCAATTTTTCTGTCATTTTTTCTTTGTATCTCAGAAATAGCACGTAGCTGCATTTTAGGGATTTCTTTTCCTCCTGATCTGTTGTTTTTCATGGGACAATTCAAACCATTCCCATTTATTGTGATTACTGACATGTTAAAGCTTGTTTCTGCCATATTGTTTTATATTTATTAATATATGTACCATGCTTTCTACTTTTCCCCATGGTTTTCCTTTTTTATCAATCGACCAGCTCTTCTTCATTTAATTTCTTATTAAGTGCTTACCTTTAAATTTTAACTCCAACATCTGTCCATTATTTTATTTTCCCTTCATAGCCTGTGTAAGTATAGTGCCGCTTGTCATTATGCTCAGCAAAGCACAAACCTTAGCCCACTTGGACTTCCTTCCTCTCCTCCTCCCCACCTGCAATGTTAATACCATTTGAGCTTTTAGTTCCAGTTCCATTTAGACTTAGCAGCAAATTCTAATTCCTTTACTCACCGCTGCTTCTTGAATCTGAAGCTTTCTCTTGGATTTATTTTCATTGTGTTGAAGTACCTCCTCCTACAGGTAAGATGGAGGGTGACTCATTTTCTCATCTGTGGATGTCTGAAATTGTTTTTACATATTTTACCTTCACACTTGAATGATAGCTTTAGCTGATTCAAACATGTGTCCCTTAGATCTCTAAAAATATTTCCCCTGGGTCTCTGAAGATCTTCCAACATGCAGTGTTGTAGCTAAATCTAATATTAGTCTGCTTTCTCTTATGAGTAATCTGTTTTCCTTTTCTCCATCCTTCATGTTCTAAGTTTCAGCCCAGCAGGTCTATCATTTTCTGTTCTGCTTGTCATGAAGTGGGCCCTTTCAGGATGAGGACTTTTGTCTTTTGTAGACTTGAGAAATTTCCTTCTCTATTAATCTTAGCGTTCACCACATCCAATCTCTCTAGTCTCTCTTTCTGGAGCTCCTATTTAAAAGGTATTAACATTTCTGAATCTATTCTTCGTAGATCCTCACTTTTATTTTATGCTTTCTACCTCTTCTTTTTGTGGGGCATTCTAGATGAAGTCCTCAATTTGATTTTCCAGTTCACTAATGTGCTATTATTGACCTACCTCTAGTCTGATCATACTCCAAAAGCCCCTTTTTGAGTATACCTTTGAGCGTCTTCTTTTTATTTCTAAGGCCTCACACCGTTTCCTCTCACAGCTCTCTGAGATTAACTGTGCTTCGTCCGTGTGCTCCGCTTGCTGTTTATCTGGGTGTCAGTCTGTTTCCTGTGCTCTGCGTCCCAGTCATGGCAGTGCTTTCCTCAGTGTTCAGCGGCTCTGGTGTGCGCTCATCTTGTGTTTGAGGTTCTTTGTTACCCAGTCTATGGGTGATGCCTCCAGCCATCACCCATATGTGGGAGAGATGACCGTGGGTGGCAAACAAGTTGGTGGACGTGGTGTGCCTGCATCCGAGGTCCGTTTGTCCAGAGTGTCACCTTGCCTCCCTAGGCGGGGCACCCGCACTGGTATGAGGGAGACAGAGATCCCTGCTGCCTGCTGTTTGGCCAAGTGGGAAAGGTGTGGTGGGAGGAGTAGGTAGCTGGCTGGCTTTGTGGTTCCTACTGCAACATCCTAACCCTGACCTATCAGTCACCACCACCCCATTCACCATCTTCAAGCTTAAATTCCCTTCAAAACTGCCTATGACAGCAGGTCTCCCTATACATATTTTGGGCAGTGGTTTCTTCCTTTCAACCCCACCAACTTTCTTCTTTCAAGAATTCCTCACAACTTTATATCCACCGAGGCCCCTTCTTGTCTCCTAGAACATTTTTGGATGATATGTATTTATCTTTTCTGGTATTTCTAAGGGTTTGGGACATGAAAAAGTGGCTGGGGCTCAGTCTGCCATTTTTAGCTAATTTCTAAATAGATTTTTCGAGTGCTCAGAGCAACCCTATGAGCCAGGTATTAGTAATAACTCTCAGTTTACAAACAAGGAGACAAGCTTAGAGAAAAAAAATACAAAATTTGCTCAAGATTTCACTGCCGGCAAAGAGCAGCACTACGTCCCTAACTCAACTCTGTTCAACACTAAGCCCACTGCCTCCCATGCGGGTAAGTCGAATGCAAAGCTCTGCCCCGTGATTTTTCTAAAGCATCCAGAAAAAGCCTTACAACCTCCCGGGCTTCTGCCTCTGGAACACAGTGGAGGACCACCGCAGCAGGCCATGTCTCCGAAAGTCTCCCACTCATCACAGCCGCTAATTCCATATACTCATGCACACACTCGTTAATGTAGCATAGCCTGTGCTACAGACACTGCCAGAACAAAACAGACATGGTCCCAGCTCTCGCGAACTTCCTGTCTGCTAACAACCCCTCGTGTTACAGATGAAGACTCCAAAACCAGAAAGGAAAGGGCTTGCCCAGGATCACACAGTGAGTTAGAGGCAGAGCTGCCGTCAGAATGCAGAGTCTCCTTACTCCCAGCCCAGTACCCCCCTTATCTTTTTATTTCTTGTTAATATTTTATTTATAAGTAATACATAATAGCCATACATGTCTATGGGGTACAGTGTGATGTTTCAATGCATATATACATTGTATCATGATCAAGTCAGGGTAATTACCATATCCGTCACTTCAAACATTCATCCCCTGTCTTTTCTAAATAAGTAATACGTGAACGTTATTGAAAAATCAGAAAATACAGGTGAACAATAAAGGAAGGGGTAAAAAACCACCCATAGCCCCATCTTGCAGAGGTCCAGGATGAACATTTTAGCATTTATCCTTCTAGACATTTTTCTATGCATACATGTATTTTTTTCTCCTAACAATATTTTTAAGGTCTTACAACATTTGTTTTATCTTACAAAAATACAATAATATTGTATATATACGATTTCTCCTTAAGATATACTGGGCAACTTACACATGTTTTAATGAAATATTTCATTTCATTCTCATTTATAGAAAATCTATCCCTGTAACATATTTTTCTTGATTAAATGATTCACACAGAAAGTTTATGAATTTCAACTACGTTAATAAAGATGAATGACACCATTTTCATAAAGAAGAAATAAATGGCATATGAAATAAGGTAATTTACTGAGTATTACAAGCAGACCCACAGCTAGATGTTTTCTATAGCAAACACTACATGGTTTAGGAAATTGGTCACCAGAGTTTAGAATATATCCCCACTTTGACTTGAGTTCCTGTACCTATATTATTAATAAGCACTTATCTATCTTTTTTTAAGACATACTGTGAAAAATGTTCCCATGTCAACAAATACTGCTGCATCATTCTTAATCGCTGTACAATACCCTACTGTGTGGTTGTATTACACATCAATACCCTATTGTTGGAAATCAAGGCTGATTTCCAATTTTTCGCATTTACAAATCAACCCTCCAGTTACTATTCTCATATCTCAGAACACTAATCTTCATCTAGCTTTGTCACCTGCATGATCTTTACCTCTTTATGTCTTGGAGTCCCCATCTGCAGAACAGGATTAAGTGGCCCAGACTGTACACCATGTTTGTCATTATTAAAGGAGAAAGGCCTGGTGAGGCTGCTGGTTCCAGCTGCTGTGTGATGGTGATAATGATGAGTTACCACTTGATGTCCTAGGAGTCCTAACCTAGTATAAAGGAGAAAAAAATGAGGGCGCCTGGTCCACCTCAAACATTCCCCGAAGGATTAGCTTGAGTGTAGCACTAAGGGGATGTCACTCACAGAGCCATCTCCAGTGTAAGTGGACTTAAGGGTCACCAGCTTTCCACAGCCACCATCCTTCTGCTCCTCCAAAGGTCCTCTCACCTCTGCAGAACACCTGTAGACTGGTGAATTTCCAGGAGTGAGCAGTCAAGGGTAGTGGAGAGAGAGGGTCAGTTGGACCCCTGGGCTCTGGAATGAAGAGGAGTGGCCAGAGCCAGGATCTTACAAGAGCTAGCTCTCCTACTTCTTAAGCCTTGCTATCCAGGAATTCTACACAGCAGACACAGCACAGCCTGCTGGCTGCTCTCAAAGAACCCAAATCAAGATCAATTCACAGGCCGGAAACGGTGGCCCATGCCTGTAATCCCAGCACTGGGAGGCTGAGGTGGGAGGATTGCTTGAGCCCAGGAGTTTGAGATCAGCCTGGGGAACATGGTGAGACCCTGTCTCTACAAAAATAAAATTAGCTACGTGTAGTGGCACTGCCTGTAGCCCTACTCAGGAGGCTGGGGTGGGAGGATTACTTGAGCCCAGGAGGTTGAGGCTACGGTGAGCCATGGGAAAAAATTCACAGAGGAGGTGAACATCAGAGCACATTCCTGATTTAAAGAAAAAGACCCTTTTCTTTTCCCACTTTTATTGCTTTCACTTCCTGTTCCTCTTTGGTGCAGAAACCAGGAGGGGCAGGAGAGAAAGTTCAGAGAGAGACAGGGACGCGCAGGGAAAGCACAGACAGGCCCATCACAGCTTTCTCACATCTCACGGTGGGCGGAGGAGAGACGAGGCCGACCCACAGGTGTTGCCTCTAATTCTTACTGAGCGCTCAATGCTGTCATTTCCATTTTAGAGAGCAGAAAGTTGTTCTAAGCGATCAGCCACTAATATTAATAGCTAGTGTTTAAGGAACTCTGTGTACCAGGAAGTTGTTACAGACACACACAGGTCATTCTCGCTATGAGAACAGAGACTAGTGTTATTCCTGTTTTGCAGATAATTTAACTGAGACACAGAGGGAGACTCTGGAGTCAGGTCTGTGGCCTCTCAACCACTGAATCATACTCTCTTCCAAACCAGGCTTTGAAAGCAAAGGGCTACTGATTTCCTGGGCCTGCCCACCCGGCCCTCTCTCCTGGGCCGTCTGCCCCAGGGCCTTCCTGGCTCCCGATGCAGAGGAAACTTTCAAGGCTGGAGCTTCAGGGACCAACGCCTTCTTCTCCAAGGACTTTGAAGAAAAACTGGAAAGTGTGACAACCCTAAAATTCATTCATTCATCCATTTGTTTATTCATTCACTTATTCAGCACAGATGCATTGAGCATCTACTCAGGCTGAGCCAAGCCCTGGGGCAGTGCCGGCAGCATGCAGATGAGGCAGGCACTGCCCTCTGATGAACAGTCCTTCAAGCCGCAAATCTCTGTCCCTCGGAATACTGAAGGCATTGTTCCATTGCCTCCTATTGGCCATTGTGCCATCTGATGTTACTTAAGTATGAAATAAAAAAATTTCTTTCAAATTCTGTCTTACTTTTTCAAACAACTACTAAATTGTTGTTTGGACCTAACTACTTAAATGGAATTATTAGGTGCATCTTTTGGCCTAGGAAAAGCCATGAAAACATTTCTGAAACACTAAAGGCACCAAGAACCAAGAAACCTTGGGAAACTCTGCTCTAAGATAAATTCCTACCATTGTATTTGCTGCAGCAGCGGCAGGTTTGTCTTTTTGTATATATACATGAATCCAACTGTCTTCCAGAAGAATTAAATTTAAATTCATAATCTAACAATCAGACAGAGAGAAAGGTTAAAAGTGACATTGATGTAGAGCCTCCAAATAACTGATTTCTTTCCTGCAACAGACTTTCTTGTCACAAAGAAGCCAAAGACTTTCTTGGAATTACCATTTATTTCCATATATGCAAATTATGCATTTTTATTTTTCAAAGTCTAGGGACTTTTAGGGGGTTTTTTGAAAAGCACTGGGAGGGTTTTTTATAAGTATGCATCAACATGCCAACAATTGTTTCTCTCTGGATAAGGGATTTCCAGCAATTATTCCTTTTTTCTGTAGAATTTCCTGTATTACCTGAATTTACAATGTTCATAGTCAAACTTTTTATTCAGAAGAAATAAAAACCCATCTTGAGAGGAAAAAAAAACTGAATATATTGGATTAAATTTGTATCCAACTTCCATTAATGAGAGCTTAGGACACGGTACTAAAATATCTACCTCCTGTCATCCTCCTTTTGAGAAATGAAACCCCTGGTCATAAAAATAGCCTTTGCTTGCAGTTAGAAGGGAGAGGATTAGAAGAAAAAAAAAAAAAAGGAAAAGCAGAAAGAAAACTGCCTGTTAGCAAATCTAAATTCAGATGAATGTCTGAGGGGCTGAGAGATGGTGCTGGGCCAGAACCAGCTCCCTCAAGCTCCCAAGACCTCTGTGGGGCCAAGAGGGGCTGGGGACTTCATGCAAGGTGCTGATTTCAGAGGCAGCTGTGATTAATTTTAGAAGGCCCTGACATTCTAACTGAGTCATCCTGAGGTGGCCTGATTGGAACTAATCGGGTGAGCCCATTTCAAGCTGGCTGTCTTCTCAAGTGTCCCAACCCTCTGGGGTTCTTCCAGCTCCTGGAATTGGAAGGTCTTGATCCTGTCAGTAAGTGCCATCTCACCAACAAGGAGGGCCAGGGTCTGCCCGCCCGGAGTGACAGGACCACCTCAAAACATGCAAAGAGGGTCCTGGCAGCTCTGTGTCCATGGGCAACTCAAAGACAGCCAGGATGATCACTCCTGGAAAACCGACTCCAGTCTTTCCCATTACACTGGCAACTATAAAGCACCTACTGTATACAAACACCATGCAGCAACCATTCCCAAAACTAATTATTCATATTCCCTACAGAGCTTATTAAAAATATAAATGCCTGGGACCAGCCGTGGGCAGGGGCCCCTGGGGGGGTTTGTCAGGTAGGCCAGGTCTGGGAGCCACCATTGTGCCGCACCCAGAGCTGAATGGCATGCAGACCCTGCCCTCAGGTGCTGGCAGTCTGCTGCGAGCCGGGGCTGTGGTCACAGGAAAGGGACTGTGCTGGCTGATGGTCCCGGCCACGTGTTCCACTCCTAGGCCCCATGAACACACGGCTGCCAACAGGGTGGTCTCCAGAGGAAACTGGGGTTGTTGTTATGGCAAAGAGGATACTGCGCAGGCACAAGTAGTGACTGTCGTCCTCAGCCTGATCTCCCAGGAGTTTAACATCCGAACAGCTTCCACGGCACAGAATCGGGGAAGTACCAGGCACCAGTACCGTCGCTGGTGCACTCAGCCCCACTCGCACTCCTCTGCCAGGCATCCCTCTTGCGAGGGTTTGCGCCTCCCCTCCACCAGGTAGTCTGACCCGCCTCCTGAGCTCAGCAATTGGTTCAGAGGAGAGCACCTGACTCAGGTAGGGCCAATTAGAGCCCTTCCCAGGGATTTTCCAACCAGGGAGCCAGGAGGAAGCCCATTAGGAGTCCAATACAAGAGGAGGCAAAGCAGCTTCTACAGCCATGTCCTTGGCTGTATGGAAAAGCCCAGTGTGCCATGGAAGAGAAGGCAACATCCAGGCCACAGGGGAGATGGTGTGCTGGTAGCAGTGAGTTCCTGTTTCCATCACCCTGGCTACTACCCAGGTTTGGTTTGGGTTTCTGTCACTTACAACCAAAGAGTTGTAACTAATACTTATGTGTACATCAGGTTGTCCAAAAAGAGGATGGGTAGGCTGGAGAGGAAATGCTGGGGCCAGAGCCCTTCCTCACAGCCCAACAAACCTGCTTCTCAAAGGGCGCTGACCGGTTCATCAGCCTAATTCAGGTTTAGTCATTCAAAAAATTCAACCAGGGGGGTTTGGTTAAGTCAAGGTATGCTTCCTGGAGGAGGGGAATTTAAGACTGGATTTTGAAGGGAGAGACCACAAGGCACTCCCAAGCAGTACTGCAGATGGAGGAGCTCTATTCCAGGAAAGGCTGTAAATACTCCTGACTCGCAGGAAGAGCTTCAGAGACACACATACTGTACTCTCGCTATTCTTAGCGGCATGCCATGCAGGGAGGGCCCAGGATCCCTGTGGCTGCACGTCCTGGGGGAAAGATGAGCTGGCCCCTCAGCTGTGCTGCCCTGCTTAGTTCCTGAGCTTAGCAAGTGAGCCCGGCTCACATTGCAGCCGGGGATTAAAGCCGAGGGGCTCCAGGAAGCCTCTTCTGAGAGTGCCTGAGTTGGAAGTGTGTCCGGCCAACAGGCCTCTTTAATTCCAAGGGTCTGTGCTGAGGCATCCTGACAGCTTGGGGGACCCTGGTCCCCAAGGGCTGCATAGCAGTAGAAAGTTTACCCTCATCTTGATAATTTTGCCTGAACTTCTGGACTCACCTCTGTCCCAGCATGGGACATGCAGATTGACAGGGCCATCCACAGGGTCAGGGTTTCCTGGAGTTTCAAGTTTTCTCCTAAAGATATTCACATGTATTGTTTAACAGCTTTATTAAGACATCATTCCCATACCATACAATTCATCTATTTAAAGCATACAATTCAATGGCTTTTAGTATATTCACACAATTGTGCAACCACCACCACAATCAATTTTGTAACATTTTCATTACTCCAAAAGGAAACCACCTCCAATCGCTCCATCCCCAATACCCCTCCCAATGGCTCCATCCCCTGTAGCTCCAGATCTGTTTTGTGTCTCTATAGATTGCACTATTCTGGATATTTAATATAAATTGAACCACATAGGATAGCTAGATTTTTTTCTTTTTCTTTTTCTTTTTTTTAGACAGAGTTTTGCTCTTGTTGCTGAGGCTGGAGTGCAATGGCGTGATCTCGGCTCACTGCAACCTCCGCCTCCCCGGGTTTAAGCAATTCTCCTGCCTCAGCCTCCCGAGTAGCTGGGATTACAGGCATGCACCACCACGCCCGGCTAATTTTGTATTTTTAGTAGAGACAGGGTTTCTCCATGTTGTTCAGGCTGGTCTCAAACTCCTGACCTCAGGTGATCTGCCTGCCTCAGCCTCTCAAAGTGCTGGGATTATAGGCGTGAGCCACCACACCCGTCCTGATAGCTAGACTTTAAAAAGCAGATAATAACAAGTGTTGATGAGGATGTGGAGAAGTTGAAGCCCTCTTACACTGTTGGTGGAAACATAAAATGGTGCAGCCACTTTAGAATGGTCTGGCAGTTTCTTGAGAAATTAGTTATTTCACCCAGCAATTTCACTCGTAGGCATGCCCCCAAGAGAAATGAAAGCATGCCCAGACAAAAACCTTTACATGAATATTCATAGTACCATTATTTATATTAGTCAAGAGTTGATAACAACCCAATATCCATCAACTGATGAATGGATAAACAAAATGTGGTATATTCATACAAGGAATATTATTTAGCCATAAAAATGCACTGATTCATACAACAACATGGATGAACCTTGAAAACATTATATATTTATGATTTTTGTTGTAATTTCTTTCTTCCTTCTCCCTGCTTTTGGTTTGGTTTGCTCTTCTTTTTCCAGTGTCTTATGATGGAAGATTAGGTTATTGATTTGAGATCTTTCATGTTTTTTAGCATAGGTGTTTACAGCTATAAATTTCTTCTTAAGCACTGCTTTATCTGTTTCCCATCAGTTTTGGTATAGTGTATCTTTATTTCATTTATCTCAAGGTATTTCTAATTTATCTTGTAATTACTTCTTTGAGCCGTTGATTAAATAATCAATGTCTCTATAGATTGCATTTATTTCTTATTGCTTATTTGAGCATATATGGTTAATTTCTACATATTTCTGCATTTCTCAAATTCATTTGTTATTGATTTTAATTTTATTTTGTTTGGGGGAGAAAATATACTTTGTATTATTTAAAAGTATTTCTACATAGATTTCTAATTATTGCTTTATGCAGTTGTCTTTCAGATGAGATGGGGGGAAAAAATTACTAGCAATATACACTTATACTGTCTTTTATATTTACCTATGTAGTTACTTTTACCAATGCCCCTTATTTCTTCACATAGATTCAAGTTACTGTCTAGTGTTTCTTTTATTTTAGCCTGAGAGACTCCCATTAATATCTTTCGCAAGGCAGCTCTCCCAGTGATGAATTCCCTGTGTTTATCTGGGAATGTCTTCATCTCCTCTCATTTTTAAGGGATAGTTTTGCTGAATATATAATTCTTGTTTAACAGGTTTTTTTTTTTCGTTTTACCATTTTGCATATATCATCCCATTACTTCCTGGTTTCCATGGTTTCTTATGAGAAATCAGCTTTTAATTTTATGAGAATCTCTTGCACATGATGAGTCATTTCTCTCTCACCATTTTCAAGATTTTTCCCTTTGTTTTTTAACAACTTGATCATGATTTGTTTAGCTGTGGTTCACTCTGAATTTTTTCTAATGTTGGTTGAGCATTTGGGATGTATAGACAATTATTCATCAAATGTTGGAATTTTTCACCCAATATTTCTTGATGTATGTTTCCTGCCCTTTTCCCTCTATCCCATTACGCATACATTGGTGTGTTTAATGGTGCCCATAGGTCTCAGTCTCTGGGGCTCTGTTTCTTCTTCTTTTTCTTTTTTTTGAGATGGAGTTTCGCTCTTGTTGTCCAGGCTGGAGTGCAATGGCCTGATCTTGGCTCACCACAACCTCTGCCTCCTGGGTTCAAGCAATTCTCCTGCCTCATACTCCCAAGTAGCTGGGATTACAGGCACGCACCACCACGCCCAGCTAATTTTTATATTTTTAGTAGAGACAGGGTTTCTCCATGTTGGTCAGGCTGGTCTCAAACTCCCAACCTCAGGTGATCTGCCCACCTCAGCCTCCCAAAGTGCTGAGATTATAGGCGTAAGCCACCACACCTGGCAGGGGCTCTGTTTATTTTTCTTCATTCTTTTTTCTTTCTATGTTTCAGACTAGATAATCTCAATTGACATGTATTCAAGTGCATTGATTTTTTTTCTGTCTGCTCAAATCTGCTGTTGAGGCCTTCTGATGGAATTTTCTTCTTAGTTATTATACTTTTTGACTCCATAATTTCTATTTGGTTTTATATCTGTAAAACCAAGTATATATAATGTATACATAAATAATATATATTATATATGTATAAAAAAAATATTATATATAACCAGATATGTATAAAATGCATATTTTTGTATATATAATCCTTTGAACATATTTAAAGTAGCTGATTTAAAGTCTTTGTCTAGTAAGTCCAACATCTGGGCTTTCTCAGGGACAGTTTCTATTGACTGTTTTTTTTCCATGAATGGCCCATACTTTCTTATTTCTTTCCATGCTCCTATTTTTTGTTGAAAACTAGACATTTTAAATAAATATATTATGGCAGCTCTGAAAATCAAATTCTCTCTCCAAGGTTTGTGGTTTTTATTGTTTTTTGTAGTTGTTTTCATTTTGTTTAGTGTTTTGGGGTTTTTGTTTGTTTCTTTCTTTTTTGAAATGGTGTCTCACTCTGTTGCCCAGGCTGGAGTGCAGTGGCATGACCTCAGCTCACTGAAAACTCCACCTCCCAGGTTCAAGCGATTCTTGTGCCTCAGCCTCCCAAGTAGCCAGGATTACAGGTATGTGCCACCATGCCTGGCTAATTTTTGTATTTTTAGTAGAGACAGGGTTTCACCATGTTAGCAAGGCTGATCTTGAACTCCTAACCACAGGTGATCCGCCCACCTCAGCCTCCCAAAGTGCTGGGATTATAGATATGAGCCACTGCACCCAGCCTGTTTAGTGTATTTTTTTTTAACTAATTCTGCATAGTCTGTATTCTTCGTTGTATGTAGCAATGAAGTCTCTGCTCCTTTAGCCTAGTGATCAGTTAATGATTGAACAGAGACTTCCTAAAAACATCTGAAACAAATAAGTCTCCCAGTCTTTGCTGGGGGGCTCTGTGTGTACATTAGGCATGCCTGCAACCCTCAGCCAGGCAGTTTACAACTCTGCCTTAGCCTTCACTTCCTGATTGCACAGAGTCTCAGGGGAGCCAGAGATGAGAGCTTAGGACCTTCTCAGGTTTTTTTCAGGTCAGTCCTGGCATGCTCACAGCCTTACACAAGAACATGACCTTCTTGATTCCCAGGAATATTTCAGAGCTTTTCAATGCCCTCGTTGACATCTTATTCCCCAACTTTTCATTTTAAGCTTTTTGGTTGGTCTGTTATTTGTCCCAACTGTTTTCTACTCTCTCAGGCATCCATGAAGTTAATCAATTGCCTGTAATTGTTTCTGATAAATGCCCCTGGAAAAGAGCTTTTCACACTGTGTAAGTTCAGAGTCAGGTCAAATACAGACAGCCTTACAAGGGGCATCTTCCAGAGAATCACCAGACAGGTCAAATAATGACAGCTCTCTGGTAATGGGCCTTTAACGAGCTCCAGGCCAATTCTGTTCCCTTAGGTGGCTGCCACCATGCTAATTTTCACTGTTAGTGTAGGCTATAATTTTTCAAGGTTGCCATAGGGATGGGACTAGGATAAATTAAAATGTCACAAAGCTTTTTATTCTTACCAAGATTCTGCCACTTTTCTTAAATATTAACACTACTCGGATTGTTGCAATTTAATTTCCAAAGTTCAAAAAAAAATTGGCTCTGATAATTTTTGTCAATTTTCTCATTGCTTTTATGGAGAGACTTTTCAGAGGTCCTAACTCTGCCACTTGTTTTTTTTAATAGACAGAGTCTCAGTCTTGTCAGGCTGGGGTGCAGTGGTGCAATTATGGCTCACTGAAGCCTTGACCTCCCAAATGCAAGCAATCCTCCTGCCTCAGCCCCCTGAGTACCTGAAACTACAGGTACATACCACTATGCCTGGCAACTTTTTTTTTTTTTTTTTTTTTTTACCAGAGATGGGGTAACCCCTACCAGAGACAGGGTCTCACTATGTTGCCCAGGCTGGTCTCTAACTCTTGTGGGATGAAGTGGTTCTTCTGGCTTGGCCTCTCAAAATGCTGAGATTACAGGCATGAACCACTGTGCCCAGCCCTAACTCTGCCACTTTCACCAACATCCACTTTGTATTTTGCATTCTACTCCACAGTATATCCGAGCACATTCATATAACCTAATTAGGTTTACATTATTTAGCATGCAATGAAATCAACTCTCTAGAAAGATACACTAAGTCTATTCTGGGGCTTCACACTCCCAGCATACTCTCAAGTAGTTCAGCTCATTATAACTTTCTAATTATGTGTTGTCTTCTCCACATCCTGTACCTCCCGGGTGCAGGAATAAGTATCCTTCATTTCTGTCAACTGTGGCTGGCACAGAACTGAGGAAATAAGGTGGGTGTAAATGTGGAACCAAAATGAATGGCCCATGTTCTTATTTATCTAAATGTCCCAACGTGGAGCAGGACATGCCAATAACACCTGGGGAAAATGCCCAGATAACTTCACTAGACTGAGTTCAATACTCATTTCTGAGCTCTGACGTAAACCTCAGTCATTCCCAAACCGCGTATTTTCTGCCATAGGCTGTAAGAGATTTCCTAATGGGAATCGCCATCTTGAAAATATGGGTTAGAAGCCTCAAATGCTAAGAGAGACATTGCTTTCCAAATGAATAGAAAGTAGACTAGAGAGTGGCTGTTTCCATGGACATTTCCTTCACAGATTTTTAGTTTTTTTTCTCTGAACTCAAATAGCAGTTACTGAAAAGAGTAATCTGAACAGTGACTGCCAATGGCATGCCACAATCCCACCAGGGCACATATAAATACATATAAATGTTTGTGTAAGATTAAAGTTGACTGGGCACGGTGGCTCACACCTGTAATCCCAGCACTTTGGGAGGCTGAGACAGGAGGATCACCTGAGGTCAGCAGTTTCCTGACCAACATGGTGAGACCCCATCTCGTCTCTACTAAAAATACAAAATTAGCTGGGCATGGTGGCACATGCTTGTAATCCCAGCTACATGGGAGGCTGAAGCAGGAGAATCACTTGAACCTAGGAGGCAGAGGTTGCAGTGAGCCAAGATCATGCCATTGCACTCCAGCCTGGGCAACGAGCAAAACCACATCTCAAAAAAAAAACACATCCCAACATTTTGGGAGGCTGAGGTGGGTGGATCACCTGAGGTCAGGAGTTTGGGACCAGCTTGGCCAACATGGTGAAACCCTGTCTCTACTAAAAATACAAAAGTTAGTCAGACGTGGTGGCGGGCACCTGTAATCCCAGCTACATGGGAGGCTGAGGCTGCAGAATCGCTTGAACCCGAGAGGCGGAGGTTTCAGTGAGCCGAGATCACACCATTGCACTCCAGCCTGGGCGACAAGGGCAAAACTCCGTCTCAAAAAAAAAAAAAGATTTTAAAGTCAGCAAGAAGTGATCTTTTATGTTCAGCTTTGATGCTGTTGTTGAACACACACACAGAGAGAGAGAGAGAGAGAGAGAGAAAGTTCTTTTGCCAGTTATTTCAAATGCATGGGTGATGATTATTTGTGATTAAGATACCACAGTTCCTTGGCCACTGTAATGGACATTTGATATTTAGAGATTACCCAGTCAAGGGAGCGCCCTTCCTATCTATCTGGTGGGAGTCTTGCTTTACTTGGTGAGAGCCAGGCTTTGCCTCCTACTATGTGGCTGGAGGAAACCAGGCACTCTTCCTCCCCATGCCCTGGTAGCCAGAGGAGGTCGCATGACTCAAGCTTGACTGGCTTGCTGTTTCTGCCACAATCACAGAACTGGTGAGATCATCTATCCCAGCAGAGGCTCTGAGGATCCAGGGGGGTGCAGGGGGTGTTAATTGGAAATGGAGCCAGCGGAGCAGCCCCCTCCAGATGGCCTCTAGGACAGGGCCTGTGTAGTCCTCAGGCCCATGGGCCACCCTGGGTTCCTGCACACTTTACTCTCTGGCTCCCCAGCCCATCCGTGCACCCCACTCCCCACCCCAGTACTCTCCAAACCAACCCAGCTCTCTTCAGGCAGCCAGGGTCAGGTATGGCTGCATTCCTTCCTCAGGCCTCTGGTCATTTCCTATTTTTCCTATGAACAGTATAAGGACCAAGAGCTCGCTGGCATAGGATGTGTGATCCTGAGTTTAAGCAAGAGTGGAGTTTCAAGCTTTTGGAGATGGTGGGCTCACCATTTCTGTTACACCCACCAAGTGCACACATGGGGCCTCTGGATTCCAGAAGCTTTTTCAGAGTCCCCCAGTGCTGTGTGGCCAGCCCCTGTTTGTACTGATTCCTTACATCCCCCTCCACAGCTCAGATCTCAGAGCCTTGCCTCGAAGCATCCTGGAAACCCTAACCCACTTGATGATCACCGTCCTGCTAAGTGAGTGACCCTGGGGGCTCAGTGGGAGCCCCAGCATAGGGCAGGCCTGGGTGCAGCTCTGCAGGCTGGTCGTGAGGTTCTCCAGAGGCCAAAGAAGCTGATGGCAGGTGGGCAGGGAGGCCAAGGAGCTGAGTCCTGGGGACTTCACTAGGAACCTGGAGGAGCTTCCAGTGGCTTCTCCTGTGGGTGGAGGTCAGACAAGAGACGTTCCTAGAGAGAGAGGTCTAGAGAACACAGCTGTCAGCAAGGTCCCAGGTAAAGGGCACATGCCTCTGCATATTTAATTTTCATATTCCCAAATAACAGCTTTTCTCTCTTTTTTGGGGGGGGGGGGGGGATGAAGTCTCATTCTGTTGCCAGGCCGGAGTGCAGTGGCGTAATCTCAGCTCACTGAAACCTCCACCTCCCGGGTTCAAGCAACTCCCCTGCCTCAGCCTCCCAAGTAGCTGGGACTACAGGCACACGCCACCATGACTAGCTAATTTTTTGTATTTTGGTAGAGACAGGGTTTCCAGATGTCGGCCAGGATGGTCTCAATCTCCTGACCTCGTGATCCACCCAACTCGGCCTCCCAAAGTGCTGGGATTACAGGCGTGAGCCATCGCACCCAGCCTCACTCTAGTTCTTTTAATAGGAAGTAAAGCAACAGTTCTCCCACCCCATGCCAAGAAATTCTGTAACCCTTGTCCAATCACGACTGTGATTGATTCCAAACAAGAAACACTGCCGGGAAGACCAAGTGCTGCACCAAATACCTCCGACACTCACGGGTTACGGTGTAGAGGCCTTGAGAAGACAGGGATTGAAGAATCTGCCTGAAAAACCGTAGAAATCTTATCTGAAACCCCAACATAGTAAAAAGATGGAAAAAGCAACAAGACACTCAAATATATTTGATGAGTTCCATATGAATTTATTTTACCAGTTCAATTTGTAATGTGCTGCTAAGGGGGTGGGACCCTGGAGGCCCTCAGTGGGAGCTCAACCGTGTGAACACCTGACCACAGAAACTGTGCAATAAAAAAGCTGTGTTGGTTTCAGCTGCAGAGTCTTGGGTTAATTTGTTATGCCACAATAGATAACTAACAGGATATCTTCTGCTGTGATCTTCATGCAAAAGTTATTTTCTTTCTAATTTCTTCCATTGCCAAATTAATATATGTGCTTTAAAAACATTTTAAAAGGGAAGAAAAACTAAAGTCACCAATTTTGTCACCATTCAAACGTCATTGTGTTAATAATTTGATCTGTTTCTTGTTTACTTTTTCCTGTATTGAGGGTTTTCTTATTGTTGTTGTTGTTTTTCATTTTTGCCAAAGTTGTAGTCAGTCATTCTGTATATAGAACATTTTTCTGTTTTGTTTTTACTTAACATTTTTAGGTTTTAATGTTTCTTAATTTTATCCTGAATGTGCACATGAGGTCCTCTGGATCTGAGAAAGACTCCTCCCCAGTGACCTTACAGTAAATCATAAGCCTAGAGCCCCTCCTTGCTCCAGTCCGTGCTTGTGGGTGAGGCAGTGAGAGCCAAATGGAAACTCTCCACAAGCAACTGGACACTCTTTAGGGGAGGACTGAGAGCAACAGGCTGTGGCCAGTTACACCCAGGAGAGGCACTGGGGGCCCCCTCTCCTGAAAGAAGGGAAGACATGCTTGCTTTTTGGAGAGTGCATGGCTAGAATCCTGAATTCTCACTCTGCTCTTTGGAATGTAAAGACATTTCGCTAGGGACCAAATAACCTAGAGCTAGTTTTCCCCTTGATATGCAAACACATAACTCCAGAGTGAGGTAAACCTCTCTAGACTTCTTCACTATCTTTATAATTGTAAATTAACTTTTAAGGCTTGATCATAGCCCAGTGTTCTGGACTGTACATCTGTGTCCTCCCCAGATCCATATGTTGAAGCCCTGAACTCCAGTGTGATGGTACTAGGAGACAAGGACTGTGGGAGGTGATTGGGATTAGATAAATTCATGAGGGCGGGGCCCTCATGATGGGATTAATGGCTTTATAAGAAGAGACACCAAAGAACCTGCTTGCTCTCTCTCTTCACCATGCAAAAACACAGTGAGAAGGCAGCTGTCTGCAAGCCAGAAGGAGAGCCCTCACCTGAAGCTGCCAGCATCTTGATTTTGTACTTCCCAGCCTCCAGAACTGCAAGAAATGGAATCCTGTTGTTTAATCCACCCAGTCTATGGTATTGCATTATGGCAGCCTGAATGAAAATGCCCAGGATTCCAAGTTTCAGCAGATTTTGTTCAGAGATCTGGCAGAAACACAAAAATATTGTGTATACCCCACAGCATTATAAAATAATGCTTTTTTTCTTACAGACCCCTAGTGCTATTGAGGAACTTGGTCTTCAAGATTTTAAATGCCTTTTTGGAATTGATCACCGAAAAATGAACATAATCAATGAAAGTACTTTTCAGATTTCAAATACAGTTCTGGCTTGATAATCTTTATATGCAGGCTACAATGAAATACTGCTTTAAAACAAAAAATTTCCAACCAGCATATGGCTCTGCCTTCCACCTAGCTCTCAAAACATCATCTCTGGTTTTCCCACTGATTAGTCAATATTAAAGAATAAATAAACTGGCCAGGCACAGTGGCTCATGCCTATAATCCCAGGAGGTTGGGAGGCTGAGGCAGGAGGATCACTTGAGCCCAGGAGTTCAAGACCAGCCTGGGCAACATGGTAAAACCCCATCTCTACAAAAAACACAAAAAGTAGCAGGGCATGGTGGCATGTGCCTGTGGTCCCAGCTGTTCAGGAGGCTGAGGTGGGAGGGTCATGTGAGCCCAGGGAGGTCGAGGCTGCGGTAAGCCCTGATCACACAACTGCACTCCAGCCTGAATGACAGAGTGAGACCCTATCTCAAATAAATAAATATCGACCAAAAAAACCCAGGATCTCTGCTTAGCCATGCATTAGAAGCACCTGGGGAGATGTTTAGACAAGCAGCCCACGGGTGCTCCCTGGAGGGCAGAGGACACTTACAAATGCCAAAATCAAAAGTACCACCAGAAGCCAGGACAGCTTTGTCCTCCTCAGCCCTTCCACCTATTCACAGCCACAGAAACACGCCAGGAGAGAGGTTCACAGATGGATGGCCACGGCCTGCAGGCCCCAACCTCTAGCACTGTCCCTAGACAGAGAGTGCCCGGGGCTGGAGGGCAGTGAGGTTGGCCAGGGACACAACACCTGGAATCCGTTTGCCCCATTCAGAGTCACAGCAGTGACCTGCAACGCCAAAGACGGCCTTTCTCAGAGTGAGAGGAGCAAGGAGACCCCCAGTGGAGGGCCAGAGGGCTGCATTAACAGGGACCTTGGCCTCCTAACCTTGCCCAGCGTGACTCCAAAACTCTGCAGCAGAGCAAGGGCACATGCCCCAGTGGCCCAGTTCCTTCCCAGTTCAGAAGCTTGTTGCCCTCCCCCAGTTCCAACAGCACCCAGAGGTGCCAGCCCTTCGTCCCTTCCAGGGGGGACTAGCCCTTCCCACTCCGTTCTGTGGGAGGGCATTATAGCCCGGGTCTGCGGTGCAAGGTCAAGATTGCCCATCTCGATTGTTTTAAGCAGAAACCACGGAAGGGGAAACAGGTGTCTGTGGACTTCTGCCCTGTAGTGAGGACTCCCTTCTGCCCTTGGCCTGACAGCTAAGTTCATGCTAGATGGTTCCCTCGCAGCAAGATTTTAAAATATTTTAAATATTTTAAAAATACCAATGCCTGGCCACTGCCCCAATGCAATCAACCACCAGCACGCAGCCCCAAGCTCTTTTTTTCTTTTCTTTCTTTTTTTTTTTTTTTTTTTGAGACAGAGTCTTGCTCTGTCACTCAGGCTGGAGTGCAATGGCACAATCTCGGCTCACTGCAGCCTCCGCCTCCCCGGTTCAGGCAATTCTCATGCCTCAGCCTCCCGAGTAGCCGTGATTACAGGCACACACAACGACACCCAGCTAATTTTTTGTATTTTTGGTAGAGATAGGGTTTCACCATGTTGGCCAGTCTGGTCTCCAACTCCTGAGATCAAGTGATCCGCCTGCCTCGGCCTCCCAAAGTGCTGGGATTATAGGCATGAGCCACTGCACCTGGCCCCAAGAGCTCTTAACATTAACTTCCCAAACACAAGCACCTCTATCCAGACCCTATTGCCTCAATTTGCATCACAGAGATGCCAACCCTTCAGCCAGCAGGTAGGTAGTGAACTTCCGCTGGGTGCTCAGTCCATGGGGACTTAGGGGCCATGGGAGGAAGAGGCTGAAAGAATGCACCTGTCACTGGCTTTGAGATGCCTTCACACCACCCAAGGCAGTGGCACCCGGCTGTGGTGTGATTCTTCACCATGCACACTCACATTTTTCTTTAAGTGTCAATTTATCATAAGATTGTCCTTGAGGAAGCAGTATAAAGTATTAATTGTTATAGGTCTCATCCCTTCGATTATGGCCTTTTTTATATCCTGAGTGGAAAAAATAGGAAGTTGGCGTGCAGAGCTTCCATTGCACACTGAGTGTGACAGTTGTTTGGAGGAAAGCCCCTGTAGAATTGCTGGAGCGTTGAGTGATGTGGACACTTCTTCTTTCATGAAACACTCTTTTTACTTGAAAGAGTAAAATGCCATTCTACCTGAAAGAATGACTGACAAACAAGCAATGGTTATTCAGACTGGGGTATTTGACAGATATTTCTTTGAAAATGAACAAAGTAAGCCTCTCATTTCAAAGGAAATAGTGACGGTCTTTGCTGCCAATGATAAAATGTGGGCATTCAAGCAAAAATTAGAACTTTGCAAAACTTGTATCCACCATCCTGAGCTTGACAGCTCCTGAATCATTGAAGACTTTTCCGACGAGATGGGCAGCAATGTTATGAAGTTGGATTTTGTGATGTTGTAGGATGGAAGGTGTCGACAGTGGGAAAAACTCCACAACTCAGTGAACCAGTGTCTTCCCAGTGATCGGTGCATGACATTACAAAATCAAGTGTAAGTAAAAGATCTGCACAAAGTGCAAATTAGACCAGTGGTTTAAGAACAGAAGATAAACTGTTTCAGATTCCACACTGAAATTAGTCTTTAAGAAACTACTGCTTGTCATGTTTTGGTGCCAGAACAAAGACACACATCTACAACTACATGAAAAGCCTGGGAAAGAAAATGCACCTCTCTGTTCCAGCTACAACTCTCTTCATATGTTCAGTCAAAACAATATATCACAGCATGTTGAGTGTGGGGGCAGAGATGAGACTCCAGCTGTCCTCCATGAAGCCAGATTTTTTTTTTTTTGAAACAGAGTCTCACTCTGTTGCCCAGGCTGGAGTGTAATGCACAATCTCAGCTCACTGCAACCTCCGCCTCCTGGGTTCAAGCGAATCTCCTGCCTCAGCCTCCCGAGTAGCTGGGATTACAGGCACCCGCCACCATGCCCAGCTAATTTTTGTATTTTTAGTAGAGATGGGGTTTCACCATGTTGGCCAGGCTGATCTTGAACTCCTGACGTCAGGTGATCCACTCACCTTAGCCTCCCAAAGTGCTGGGACTATGGGCATGGGCCAGCATGCCCTCTTGAAGCCAGATATTAAAGAGACTTGCAGAAATGTAAAACAATGTCAGTTGGCTCACTAAATTTATTTTTGAAACCTATAGTTATTATTTATAAAAATGTTAATTATGTTTACATCCAATGACTTTATTATTTACATGAATTAGTAAATATATATGTAAAACTATCTCAGTTTCAAATAGGAAAAGTACTGATAGATGTAACCCACTAAAACAAAACTTCCTTGGAGTCTTCAGTCATTCTGAAGGCTGGAATGGGGTCCTGAGACCAAAAGTTTGGGACCAGCAGCTTTCATGCACACCTGAATCTGTTGTGCTAGGAGTTAGACCCCAAACCGAGCCCTTGCAAATGTCTTGAAGTGCTGTGAGCACATTCATTCATTCATTCCATAGCTGCGTGTTGGGTGCCAACCTTATACCAACCATGATGCCAAGTGTTACACATCCAAACATCACCAGACATGGTGGGGGCTCAAGCCCCAGGATAGGGCAGTGACGGTGAATTTTAGGTGTCAACTTGACTGGGCCACGGGATACTCAGATTAACCATTGTTTCCAGGTGTGTCTGCCGGGGTGTTTCTGGATGAGATTGGCATTGAAATTGGTGAACTTGGTAAAGTAGAAAGCCCTCCCCAATGGGGCTGGGCTTCATCCAAGTCCTTGAGGGCCTGAGCAGAACAAAAGGCAGAGGAAGGAGAAAATCACCCCTTTTTTTCTGCCTCACTGCTTGAGCTGGGACGTCTCGTTCTCTCCTGTCCTCAGACTAGGTTTATGCCCTCAGTTCCCTGGTTCTCAGGCCTTTGAACGTGGACAGAACTACACCACCAGCTTTCCTGGGTCTCCAAATTTCACATGGTAGATCATGGGACTTCTCATCCGCCAGATTTCATGAGCCGATTTTCATAATCAATCTCTCTATAGACGATAGATAGACAGAGATATAAATAGGTAGGTATGAGCTTATCTGTCTATCCTATTGGTCTATTTCTTTGCAGTACCTGACTTACACAGGAACACAGACCCACAGAGAGCAAACGATAATGTTACATTTGGGCCTCTGAAGACAGACAGTCCTCAAGTCTCCCCTTATTTGGGGCTCCTCACTGTGGAAGATCCCAGTGAGTCTGAGGATTTGGGGGAATTGTTTTAAGGGCTTAGAGGTGGAAGAGTAGCAACAGCTCTGAAGAGCAGAGAGAGGCTGGGAAATTGGAGTCTAAGGACTCCACGTTTACCCCACAGAAGTGGGTAGAATGTTCATGTTACTGTCATGTTGCTGGAAAAACCAAAGAGGGAGAGAACTCTTTATATTATCTACCTCTGCTTTCAATCAGGTTTTTTCCTGGAAGCTGCGGGGCAAGCAGTCATTTTTACCCTAGGGAGACATGCTTAAGTAAACTCTTTATAACTTTTTCTCACTGAGACAAGCTCCACTGGAGGAGAAAGTCTTTCACTGCATGGACACGTGCACAGAAGGGCCAGAGTGCAAGGCTTAACGCCAGAGACTTCCTAGAGGAGGGAAGCTGTGATGGGCACGGCACAGGACAACCTTGGAAGCAGCTCAGGGTACCAAAGGCCGGAGAGTAAAAGCACTCAATGAAACAAATTAATGTTTTTAAATGCTCTATTTTAATTTTTAACATGCTGACTATCTAGACATGTAACCCCTATAAGCTAAAGCTCTTTAGGGTTTTCTATAATTTTTAGAAGTGTAATGAGCTCCCAGCACCCTTAGGTCTCTTTCTGGCACTGGGATTACTCAGCAGCTTCACCTGGTGCATTTACAGGGAGCTCAGCTGTTCCCAGGCATGAGCGGTGAGTCAACATCTGCCCCTGAGATTCATTCGTGGCTGGGCCCAGCAAGACATGGATGCAGGAAAGCTTGTTACTGAATTCCCTGCTGATCTTGCCGGTCATAAGGGAAGGGCAAAAGTGAATGCCAGCGTGTTTCCAAAGAAGTTAGGGCTTGGCTGCAAAGGAAGGAAACACACCTAGCTCCTCTGCAGCCCCAGGCTGGTTCTTAGAAAAAGGACCCCAGAAAAAAACCCTACCTCCAGAGCACAGGTGACTTTGCTGAAAAAGAGCACACCAAGAAACGCAGGCCTGTGCCCTAACAGAGAGGCCCCAGTGCCACCTCACCCTCAGCACCCACAGCATCTGCCCTTCCCCCATGAGATTTCAAAGGCGGCCCCTTTCCCTCACCCTGGAGAGGAGACCAGCAAAGGACGAAGAGGGCACCTGGATGGCTGTGGGATAAAGCACGTGGGGCCAGTTGCCCCCGGGGCACTGAGAGCCCAGGGATCCATGGAGCTGGGCAGCCAGTGCCCCTCTGGCCATGGATAGGAGGTTGGACAAGATGCCATCAAGGCCCCCTCTCACCTCTGGGGTGTGGCATCTTTGCCAAAGATCAGTGCCCAGTGAGTTTGAACACATCCCTGGCCATTTTGTGGTAGCTGGTTGCTTGATCGCATGTGCCTAGGTATTCTTTACTTCTATAACAGTTTGAGGGTATGTGTTCCCTCCCCAGGGTGGAGGGCCAGGCTCAAATTTCAAGAGGTCTGAAGCCAGGCTCGGCCTCATGGAGGGCCATGGCCTGCGATCGAGAAGACTGACCTGGACAGGTTCAAGGAAGCTGCCAGAAATTCAGCTTCAGAAGTCATTAAACCTGCAGGCAGCAACCTAGAGAGGGGCCCTGACCTCCCAAAGGCCCACCTGCCCTCCAGCAAGACCCCTACTATTGTAGCAGACAGCCCTCTTGGCCAGGGCAAGGCTCCGGAAGCTTCCACTCAAGCTGGGGTCCACACGGGCTGCATGGAGGTATGCTTCCCTAGCCCTTGTGCAAGCCCAGCTTGAGCCCAGGGTCTGGAACAGAGATCCTCAGCCCAGACCCACACCTACCTCTCTCTCTCATCTTCTCCACAAGGACTATAAACCAAAAATAAAGTTATAAGCCCCTCAACCAACAGAATGGATCCCCGTTTTGGCCAAGAGCGTTCTAAAGTAAACCTGAGGCCGGATGCGGTGGCTCACATCTGTAATCCCAGCAGTTTGGGAGGCCGAGGCAGGTGGATCACCTGAGGTTAAGAGTTCGAGACCAGCCTGGCCAACATGGCAAAACCCCGTCTCTACTAAAAATAAAAATAAAAAAAAAATTAGCCAGGCGTGGTGGTGCGTGCCTGTAATCCCAGCTACTCCAGAGCCTGAGACACAAGAATCGCTTGAACCTAGGAGGCAGAGGTTACAGTGAGCCGAGACTGCACCACTGCACTCCAGCTTGGGCGACAGAGCAAGGCTCTGGCTCAACAACTAAACAAATAAATAAAGTAGACCTGAAACACTAGTTCAGGGTGTGGTGGGCATGGGTGGTCAGGCACACCTCACTATACCCTCTACCCTTTGGAGTTCAGGCACGGCTGGCCAGCATTAAACAGAGGCTTTAACACTGACAAAACAGACTCTCTGTAGCAATAAGACACCAACATGACAGATAGCAGGCCCTGAAAGCAATGAAATATTTTACCCCGGAATAAGTTGCTTTGACATATTTTGAAATGGCCCTGCAAAGCTGTCTCTAAGTCTGATAAGAAACGTTTACAATCTCTTCTGTATGGAGCCTGCTACCTGGAGAACCTTGGTCTCCACAACCCCCTGTCTTAACCCAGATACTCCCTTCTGTTGATCCCAGGGCTTTAGATAAACTCTTTCAACCCATCCGAAAATCTTTGAATCTACCTATGACCTGAAAGTCCTCCTTCAAGTTGTCCCACCTTTCTGGACTGAATGGATGTGCATCTCACAAGTGTAGATCAATGTCTCATGTCTCCCTAAAATGTGTAAAACCAAGCTGTAGTCCAACCATCTCAGGCACATATTCTCAGGACCTCCCAGGACTGTGTCACAGGCCATGGTCACTCACATTTGGCTCAAAATAAATCTCCAAATGTTTTACAGAGTTTGACGCTGTGTCAACCCAACAATCTTTCTCCAAACTTCCTCTCCAGAGCCCCACGCCAGCTCCTCTCAAGCAGGAGCAGTGCTCAGCCTCGCTGTGTTGACCACTAACCTCCTACTCTGGTTCTTTGAGATTATATATTGTGGAATTGCTGTTATTTTTCTAGGTGTGATAGCAGTATTGTGAATAGGTTGGAAAACATCTTTATTTTTAGGAGCTGCATCCTGAAGTATTTAAGGGCGAAGCACTACGGTGACACACTCAAATGGCTCCGAAAACAATGTGTGTGTCTGTGTGTGTAGATATGGGCCGAGGTGAAGCTCATGTGTCTGGATGTTAACAGTGGGTGACGCCGGGTGACAGGTGCATAGACGTTCATCACACTATCACTTCACCTTCTCTGTAGACTTGAACATTTTCAAAACCCAAAGTTGGGAAAAACAATGATGACTAGACAGCAGTATGAAAATTTTCTGCAAGATAATATTGCACAGAAGGTAGAGGAGGTAGAAGAATTTTTAGGATGTGAAAAAGCAATTTGTAGTGGCTGCTAAACATAAGATACTCAGCCTCACTAAGAATAAGGCAGGTTCAAAAACACTGACCATTCTATACACAGAGTGACTGGGTAAGTGAATACTGCACAACCTGGCAATCTCATTTCTGACTCTATACTGTAAAGCAGTGGTTTTAAAATTCAGGGTTTGACCTGAGGGTGGAGAGGGGTGGGGCAGGGATGGGACAGGGCCTCCTGGCCCCAGTTACTAGTTCCTTCTTGCAAATCTCACACGGCAGCCCATGGGGGTCTGGGTCTGGGAAGTACTGCCACTAACACCACCCTCACGCCACCCCAGCCACCGCTGGCCCTGAGAATCCCCCTCCTTAAGACCTTTTCTGGACATCCTGGGCAGCAGAGCGTCTCCTGCGCTGGGAGCCTGTGTGGGTTTTGCCCCAACCTTCAGACGGCTCCTGAGTGCTGGGCTCAGGGTCACTGGCCTGGTGCTGAGCCGAGGCAGGGCTCCCGCCTGTGCCCACTGTCCTGCACACAGCTCCCGCCCAGGAGGCCAGGGCAGCCCACACTCAGCTCCACAGCCCAGAAAATGCCCCAGGAGCTGTATCTTTTGTAACTTCACACCAGATACCATTTGAAGGGTAGGTCAGACACAGGCCTGTCCTCAGAAGCCTAGTCCACAGTCAAGACTCTGGTCAAAGCCATCACCATTTCTCCTTGAAACCATTATAACTCACTAACAGAGCCCCCCTGGCCCACCCCTACCCCTCCAGCTGAGTCTCTTTGCAGCAGTCTGGGGGAGCTTTTGAAAACGCAGCTTGGTAAATTGTTCTCAGGTGGCTCCTTTGTGCCTCTTCTGTGGCCATAGGAAGCCGTGACTGGGCTTTCCTGCTATTCCAGGAAGACGAGAAGACAGGTGCAGCGAACTGAGCACCAGCTGCACCCAGCCTAGACCAGCCAAACTCCAACTGACCCTGAGCTGCACCAGCAAGCCCAGTGAAGACCAGCAGAGCCACCCAGCCCAACCCAGCCACCTCGGGATCGGCTGACCCTCACCTGACCCCAAGATGCATGAGCAAGCCAGGCAGAGACCAGCAGAGCTGCCCTATAAGAGCTGCCACAAAGCCCAGCTGACATTCAGCTGACACCACAGGGAACCTGGCTAAAATCAACAGAGCCACCAGCTGAAGCCAACCAGGCAAAATCGGCCAAGCCCCAGGCAACCTACGGACTTGCTGCCAATAAGACCGAGCTGCTCAGTGAGTGGCCAAGGCCTGGGACCCCACGGCACAATGACCAGCCCCCACATTGCAGAGGAGCTCTGGTGGCCCTTGGAGCACGCCCCGTACAGCATCTTATAGCCCTAAGAGCATCTCTCTGGACAGCATTGTCCTGAAGGACTTCCGTGTCATCATACACTTCACTCCATGCAGGAGGAATTTGAAAATCCTGATTTCCATGCTCATTGTGGGATGGCACAATCTTCAAATGTGAAAGCCGGAAATCCCATTTACTTCTTCCTTAGTTTTTGGAAGTGAAATTCAAGAAGTTGAAACCCTTAATGGAGCCCTCCAGGATGGTCTTACAGCCTTCCCATGCACACCATGGAGGGGCTGAGTCAGGAGTGTTCTGCGGCCTTTGTGGGCAGGAGGAGGCCTCCAGGGCCACAGAAGGAGAGCTGAGGCCAGAGAAAGACCATCACCAGTGTTGACAGCCTACCCATTCTCCCCAGAGGAGCTTCCCAACCTTTGACCCTTCAATGTGTTGGGAGTGTGAAAATGCATTGATTCCCTTATTCCTCATGGCAACTGGCCAGGACCCCGGTGGCTGGAGCGCTAGGCCATCATCTCAGCCTGCAGCAGCCTGCCTGTGTCCCTGGGGGTGCAGGAGGAGTGATTTATTTATTATCAGAGTCTGTGGTGTCGGATTGAGAGTAAGGTTGGGAAGCACCTTTCACGTGCTTGTTCCCCTCCCACCTCGATGAGGTCTGGCTTGGTTCCAAGTGGAATGTTCCCGTGTTTTCTGCAGTCTGTGGACAGAAGGGTCCTGGCTGCCTGAGGGTTATAGCCACGGACTGTGGGCCATGGAGGGGCCACTGACAGCAAGAGGCTCTCAAGGTGCTGGTCCTGGAGAGGCTGTACCAGGCAGAAGCAACTTTTCTGGGGACCCTGGGCCAGACCCAGATCCCCATGGACTGCCCCAAGAGACAGTGAAAGAAGGAATGAGTAATCGGGACCACGAGGCCCTGCCCCATCCTTGCCCCACCCTTCTCCTCCCTCAGGTCAAATCCTGAATTTCAAAACCACTGCTTTACAATATACAGTCAGAAATGGGATTGCCAGGTTGTGCAGTATTCACTTAGCCAGTCACTCTGTGTATAGAATGGTCAGTGTTTTGGTATCTGCCTTATTCTTAGTGAGGCTGAGTACCTTATGTTTAGCAGCCACTACAAATTGCCTGTTCATCCTAAAAATTCTTCTATCTCCTCTACCTTCTGTGTGACATTATTTTGCAAAAAAATTTCATACTGCTATCTAGTCATCATTGTTTTTCCCAACTTCGGGTTTTGAAAATGTTCAAGCCTACAGAGAAGGTGATGTGATAGCGTGCATGCACCTGTCACCTGGTGTCACCCACTGTTAACATCCAGACACGTGAGCTTCACCTCGGCCCATAGACACACACATTGTTTTCTGAACCATTTGAATGTGTCGCCATAGTGCTTTATCCTTAAATACTTCAGGATGCATCTCCTAAAAATAAGGGTGTTTTCCAACCTAATCACAATACTGCTATCACACCTAGAAAAATAACAGTGATTCCACAATATATGATATACCATGCATCTTTAAAGTGTTCTAGTTTTCCCCCCCCAAAAAATGTCTTACAGGTGTTTTCTCCTACAGATAAGGTGGAGGAAAAAGGAAGGACTCAGTTCTGTGGCTGAAGTCTAATGGGCCATTATGTAACATAGTTTTGAGCAAGAGTGACATGTCACACTAACTGAGGTTCAAGGGAGCTACTCTAGGAGTCAGGAGTAGGCAGGAAGGTTAGTTAGGAGACTATGTCAATACATAGAGCTTAATCTGATATCCTCGAAATGCTTTCACCCTTTGGTTTTACAGGGAGGGTGGGAAGTAGAAAGCTACTTATTTAATCTAGAGCAGTCTTTGCTTTTTGTTTTTCATGACATTGATTTTTTTTTTTTTTTTTTTTTTTTTTTTTGACGGAGTCTCGCTTTGTCACCAGGCTGGACTGCAGTGGCACGATCTTCGCTCACTGTAACCTCCGCTTCCCGGGTTCAAGCGATTCTCCTACCTCGGCCTACCGAGTAGCTGGGACTACAGGTGCCTGCCACCATGCCTGGCTAATTTTTGTATTTTTAGTAGAGATGGGGTTTCACTATATTGGCCAGGCTGGTCTTGAACTCCTGACCTCACGATCCACCCACCTTGGCCTCCCAAAGTGCCGGGATTACAGGCATGAGCCACCACGCCTGACCTAATAGGTCTTTAAAAGACAGGGTCTCCCTCTGTTGCCCAGGCTGCAGTGCAATGGTGTGATCCTAGCTCACTGCAGTCTCAAACTCCTGGACTCAGCAATCCTCCCGCCTCAGCCTCCTCAGTAGCTAGGACCCCAGTCACTCACCACCACATCGAGCTACAGTCAGTTTAATTTTTACTAGAATGAGTGGCTAGGTGTGGTGGCTCACACCTGTAATCCCAACACTGTGGGAGGCTGAGGCAGGTGTATCACAAAGTCAGGAGTTCGAGACCAGCCTGGCCAACATGGTGAAACCCCGTTTCTACTCACAATACAAAAAATCAGCCAGGCATGGTGGCAGGTGCCTGTAATCTCAGCTACTCGGGAGGCTGAGGCAGGAGAATCGCTTGAACCTGGGAGGTGGAGGTTGCAGTGAGCCGAGACCGGGCCACTGCACTCCAGCCTGGGCAACAGAGAAAGACTCCGTCTCAAAACAAATAAATAAACAAAAAATAAAAAAATAATTTTTACCAGAATGCTTCTGTTGCAGACAACCAACCTGAGACCCAAAGGTGGGCGTGTCCGACCTGCTGATGAGTGACTTGAGTGATGGTGCTAGCAATGAGCCTCCTGACTCCCACCCTGTTAAGCCACACGGCTTTTAGGTGGTTCCTATCTCCAGTCACATTACCAATTTTGATCCATAGCCAAAGCTATGTTGTCTAATGCGAGGTTAGAAAACCCTTCTGGGCCAGGCACGGTGGCTCTCGCCTGTAATCCCAGCACTTTGGGAGGCCGAGGCGGGCGGATCACGAGGTCAAGAGACCGAGACCATCCTGGCTAACACAGTGAAACCCCGTCTCTACTAAAAATACAAAAAGTTAGCCGGGCATGGTGGCGGGTGCCTGTAGTCCCAGCTACTCGGGAGGCTGAGGCAGGAGAATGGCATGAACCCGGGAGGCAGAGCTTGCAGTGAGCCGCGATCACGCCACTGCACTCCAGCCTGGGCGACAGAGACAGACTCCTTCTCAAAAAAAAAAAAAAAAAGAAAACCTTTCTGGTTATTACCACCAGTCACTGGTAACATTTATGGAATACGTGACACAGATCATGTTGAGCTCTTGTGCACAATCTCATATCTTCACAGCAACCCTATGAGAGTGGTTATCATCCCCATTTTACAAAATGGAAAACTGAGGCTCATGATGCTTAAGTATTACTTACCCTTACTTATCAGAGTCAGGATCCAAACCTGAGCCTTTGAACTCCAAAACCCACAAAGTTGTTACAAAGGTAGGTGAGAAAACCCACTTTGTGCTAGGGCGCCGAGTGGCGTGTTCAGGATGTGCATTTCAAAGAGTGCTGGCCCAGTCCCTGTGCCTCCCGCTGGGAAGGAGGCCGGTCATGTTGGAGCATGAGAATGAGCAGTGTTTCATGGACTTCCCGGGAGATACTGAGGATTTGTTTTTCTTTCATCTCAATTCTCACATATAAACAATACGAGAATATTATTTTCGTCCTTCACAGAGCATTATACTATCTCCGGAGTATTAAGAATAATACAGCTGTCAGTGAAATCAAATAAGTGGATAATGGGTAAAGAACTAGGCACTATCATATTTCCTCTCTACATGGGGTGTTGCTGTTGAATCAATCCCAGCCATAGTCATCACGTATTGATTACATTTAACCAAAATTCCAGGAATATGTGAACTTCAGCTGCATGTTCAAATTAAGATATTTTATTTTCCCATAGCAGGCTTTGGGCTATATGATTTTGGAACTGGAATTACAAGGTGACATAATGTCACTTGATAATTAGGCTAATGATACTATCTACTTAAAAATGTACACAATTTAAATGAACGGCATTTAGGAGTCTGATGATTGGTCTATTTCTTGTGGATTTTCTGTTGCGGACTGCAACTCACATAGGCTATGCATTTGTGGAGTTTGAGTCTCAGGGTGTTTGCAGGATAGTTGCTGAAACAATGAACAACCGCCTTGTGGTGAGAGACTCTTGGAGTGTAAGTGCTCCTGTCTCACTGCGGGGTTGCCTGGGTGCCTGCTGCTGGTGGGTGACTGTGGTGGGAAGGGCAGCTTGCCTAGCTGCTTGGACATGCCACTTCATCTCTGGGATGACTCTTACAGAATGGTGCGAGGATTTCAGTGTATGCTGCAGGCAGATTCTAATTGGAATTTTAAAATCTCCCAGTCTGAGAGCTGTTTTTACCCTAAATAGAACTAGACAAGTTACCTTGGGGACACACGGGAGGAGCAGCTAATCCATCCTTATGGGCTGTGAAAGGCTTCTCTGAGGAAGTAGCATTGACATTGAAATCTGGAGACTAAACAGGAGTGAGCCAGGTGAAGGGGACAGGAGTGAAGACAGACCATTCCTGGCTGACGGACAGTAAATGACTAACCAGAGGTGCCTAACCGTTTGGCTGTGAGGGAATGTGAGGAAAAGTACCAAGAGATGAGGGAGCAGGAAGAGGCTTCAGGTCAGGTTACTGACGGCCTTCTAAGTCAGCGAGTTCAGAATTTATCCTGAGGGCACTGGGGATAGAATCAAAGGTCAGGAATCGCATTGCAAAATCCATCTAAATGGCAATGGCTGCAGCTCTTCCACATGAGATAAGCCAGAGGGAGTGGAGGAGTGACAGCACCAGATGAGTAGTTCATCCTGCAGAAAGGAGCCAGTGCAGCCCCCTACCCTGCAGTCCACAGGATACAGACAGCATCCCTGTCCAGATCCTGCTGCCCTTGGGAGGCAGAGCAAAGTTTCTGGCCTCCCTGTGCCCATGGCGGCCTGTGGCCATCTTACGTACCCAAGTTCACAGGCATCTGCCCAAACAGCTGGCAAGTCTGCCCAGGTGGCATCTCTCCGTCCACTTCCCATAGCTGTGAGAAAAGCTGATTGCTTAGCTGAGGTCACGGGTTCATTCTCACATTAAAAGCATAGCTCTTGCCAGGAGGAAATGAGCTGGGTAGGTGCCCTGAAAGTTGTTGAACGCACATGCCCGGTTGATGCTGTGCTGTGTCGGACTTGTGAAAAATAGCAGAAAGGGCTCTGAATGTAGAGTTGGGGATTGTTGCTCCTGTCTAACAGCACTGATGAACTCCACTAGGGCAGAACTGGCTCATCGAATAAGGGAGGAGACCACCCCTCATATTGTCTTATGCCCAATTTCTGCCTCCAAAGAAAGAAGAAGTAAAAACTAAAAGGCAGAAATGAAATCCATAGGCAGACAGCCCTGTGCCATACCCTGGGCCTGGTAGTTACAGATTGACCACTGACCTAATCAGTTACAGTATCTATAGATTACAGACATTGTATGGAAAAGCACTGTGAAAATCCCTGTCCTGTTCTGTTCCATTCTTACTGGTGTATGCAGCCCCCAGTCACGTACCCCCTGCTTCCTCAATCAATCACGACCCTCTCACATGGACCCCCTTGGAGTTGTAAGCCCTTAAGAGGGACAGGAATTGCTCACTTGGGGAGCTCGGTTTTTGAGACGTGAGTCTTGCCTATGCTCCCGGCCGAATAAAGCCCTTCCTTCTTTAACTCAGTGTCTGAGGGGCTTTGTCTGTGGCTCGTCCTGCTACACTATCACTCTGACATGAGATCAACTGTAGCATCTTGATTATGCTGCAGGAAATGGCACCAGGAGATTGTAAAGTGAATGTTAAAATCCCTCCCCTACCATTTGGTTGAAACCATTTTTTTTTTTTTTGGAAATGGAGTTTTGCTCTTGTTGCCCAGGCTAGAGTGCAATGGCACTATCTCGGCTCACCGCAACCTCCGCCTCCCGGGTTCAAGCAATTCTCCTGCTTCAGCCTCCCGAGTAGCTGGGATTACAAGCATGAGCCACCACACCCGGCTAATTTTTGTATTTTTAGTAGAGATGGGGTTTCTCCATATTGGTCAGGCTGGCCTTGAACTCCTGACCTCAGGTGATCCACCTGCCTTGGCCTCCCAAAGTGCTGGGATTACAGGCATGAGCCACCGTGCCCGGCTTCAAAACTTTTTATCTTTTCAAAATACAGGTCAGTTTCTGCCATATGAAAAAGCATATGATGAAGTTTTTAAAAGCTGGAATGTTCCATTTTCAGAGACACCTCCGTATCCAGCAGTAGAAAGACATAACAAAAAAATATGTATACAAAAGTAAAAGTGAAGAACCAATTGCTTAAAAAAAAAAAATTACAGCCCAGCATGGTGGTTCATGTCTGTAATCCCAGCACTTTGGGAGGCCAAAGGGGGAAGATAGCTTGAGTCTAGGAGTTCAAGGCTAGCCTGGGCAAAATAGTGAGACTCGTCTCTACAAAAAATAGAAAAAGTGAGCCAGGCATGGTGGCGCACACCTGGAGTCCGAACTACTCGGGAGTCTGAGGTGAGAGGATGGCTTGAGCCTGGGAAGTTGAGGCTGCAGCGAGCCATGATCACACCACTGCACTCCAGGCTGGACGACAGAGCCAGACTCTGTCTCAAAAAAATAATAATAATAATTCAGAAGGAAAACAGCTTTAAAAAAGGAACATATTGCAGTTTTCCATCCTTAGTATACATTGCTTCATCAACTCTGCTGTTGTTTGGAGGGATGATGGGAGAGTTGTAGCTCACTGGTTGCAGTGTAGTGTTGGAGGTCCCAGGCCACACTTTGGAATTGTTTTTGAAAACTAGTGTGACCTAAATAAGCACTCTTGCACACGAAGGGTGCCCATGTGGCTTGCCATTCCTTTCAAAGGACCAGGCCTCACCCTCCGCCAAACACGCACTTACTAGCTTGTGGACACTTACTAATGTGGTCCTAAGCTATCTCTTCACCCGTATGAATTTGCATTTTTTTTGATGACCAGCAAGATGTAACCACACAGTGTGCAGTGACTGCCAGTCTGAGAAGAATGAGACTTCCTCGATGTCTATACTGGTTCGAAAATTGACAATGAAGTAAAAAGAGGAAAAAAAAGCAAAAAACAAATGACTGTTTCTCACTCTTTCACTGGGAATAATTAGAGTTCCTGAGAGATGGTCCTCCACATCCAGATGAAATCATGCCTGCCCATATGAATCACCTGAAAAGTACAGCAAAGTAAAGCTCAAGTCACGATGTGAATACAAGCTAGGCCTCGGATTTCCCTCAAAGCAAGGGAAGGAGACTCTCCCAGCTGGCTTCCTCATGTTCTCACTCTTGGCAACCAGGCCTCACTGGGGATTTGTCACGTTCCTAAGCCAAGTACATTTTCCCTTCCATTCTTTTCTTAAAAGAATAATAGCACCAAGAACAGCACCGAGGTTATATCAGAGAATGTGCCTGTGTTGAGGAGACGCTGCTGGAGTGTT